>NW_024375737.1:55458-204556 GCF_010015445.1 Perca fluviatilis
GAACAGTAGTCTATACAGATACCACAGGCAATATAGGGCAGTGGTCTGTGGTCTTCCCACTCTCTCTGACTGTCTTCTCTCTCCCCTCTCTATCTCTCTGTTTCTCTTTTCTTTCTCTCTCTCCCCCCTGTTTTCTCTCTTTTCTCTCTCCATCCCCTCCCTTCTCCTCTTGGTCCTCTCCTCCCTCCCTCTCTCTCTCTCTCTCTCTCTCTCTTCTCTCTCTCTCCTTCTTTCTCCATCCCGCCATCTCCCTCCCTCTCTATCTCTCTGTTTCCTCTTTTCTTTCCTCTTCTCTCTCCCCTATGTTTCTCTCTCTTGGGTCTCTCTCCTCCTCCTTCTCCCTCTCTCTCTCTCCTCTCCATCCCTCCCTCTCTCTCTCTCTCTCTCTCTTTCTCTCTCTCTCCTTTTTCCTCCATCCCCTTCTCCCTCCTCTCTATCTCACTGTTTCTCTCTTTCTTTCTCTCTCTCCCCTGTTTCTCTCTCCTTTCTCTTTCTTCTCTCTCCTCTCTCCATCCCTCCATCTCTCTCTGTCTCTCTCTGTCTTTTTTTTTTTTCTCTCTTTCTCCTTCTCTCTCATCCCTTCCTCCCTCCCTCTCTCCCTGTCTCTTTCTCTCTTTCTCTGTCTCTGTCCTCTCTCCATCCCTCCTCTCTCCCTCCATCTCTCTCTGTCTCTCTCTCTCTTTTTTTCTCTCTCTCCTTCTCTCTTATCCCGCTAACTTCTCCCTCCACCCTCACCCTGTCTCTTTCTCTTTTTCTCTCCTCTCTCTCCTTCTCCTCTCTCCATCCCTCCTCCCTCCCTCTCTTACACTTTCTTTAACTTATTGAACGGATTTCCACTTTTTTCAGCTATTCTTCGGCTAGCTAAAGAGCTCCCTAATGTTCTACATATTTTTGTCTTTTTCAGCTTTTAAAAAGCCAGCTTTTAACGATTTCCACTTTTTTCAGTACTATTCTCACTATTTCAACTTCTTCTTACAGATTTGCTATTCATACAGTTAGCTTTAGCAATTCAGCTATTCAGCATTCCCCAACGCATTTTCCCCGGGAAATGCATTTTCTAGTTATTATTATTCCGTCTTCCGTTACGTTTTTGGCTCTCTGTAACTTCACCTGCTCCCTATTTAAACACATTCCACTTTTCAAATATTCAGCTCTTTCAGCTAATGATGGGACTTCTTCAACTTTTTTTTCTACTATTTATACTTTTTTTAAATTTTTAAGCTTTTTAACACTTTTTTTTTAACATTAAAGTCAATGAGAGCAGCCTTCAAATCTTCAAATCCTCTTCTGCTTCCAAAATGTATCTCCTCCTACATTCTTCCACCTACAGACGTGATTCAAACTTTAAACTGTTCACAAAATATTCAGCTATCCGGCTAATAACTAATAGCTAATTTTATCGATTAAACAGAGTGTGTGTGTGGCTTCTTAGAGTGATGATGTCATCATTCCAGAGTGTGAAGCTTCAAAAATTATCTTTGTCACTTCTTCTCAATATGCTCTCACGCACACAATATCTACTTGTCATCACAATTTATACATCAAAACGTAGGGTATTTTTGTAGTTTTGTGATATGCCTTTTACTTTTGGCTGGTTGAGCTTCCAAATGACAAGATCTCCATTTCTTTCTCAATTGGCTCCAATGATCAAACTCCTGGATATTTCCCAGCGAAACACTAAATAAAACCACTTTTGAAATGGCTGATATGACCACATTTTTACGTTTATCCATATAGATTTTACCGATATGTTCACAAGGACTTGTGGTTGCTCAGGATCACGTCATTTCTGATAGCAGTTATGAATTGTTGCCACAGTGGAGGCTTTGTTTGAGAGCTCCGCTCTCAGGGACTCTGAATAGCTGCAGCACAGCACAGCTGACAGATTCAGCAGGTGACAGGCTGCGTTAAGCTGATTACAGACATCAAAGCAAAGTTTATATAAACATTCCCAGGCCATGGTTACCATGACAACACTTTCACAGACACACACCCAGATACTACAGGCAGTAATATGAACAGTAGTCTATACAGATACTACAGGCGGTAATATGAAAAGTAGTCTATACAGATACACAGGCAGTAATATGAACAGTAGTCTATACAGATACTACAGGCAGTAATATGAACAGTAGTCTAGATCTGTTGCCTTCCACTTCTGTCTGTCTGTCTTCTCTCTCCCCCTTTCTATCTCTCTGTTTCTCTTTTATTTTCCCTCTCTCCCTCTCTGTCTCTTTTTTCTCTCTCTCTCCTTCTCTCTCCATCCCCTCCTTCTCCCTACACTCTCTTCCTTTCTCTCTCTCCATCTCTCTCTCTCTCTTTCTTTCCATCTGCCTCTTTCTCCTCTCTATCCCTCTCTCTCTTTCCTTCTCTTTCTCTCTGTCTCTCCCTCTCTCTCTCATTGCCCCTCTCCTCTCCCCCTCTCTCTTTCCCTCTCTCCCTCTTTCATCCATGTATATAGCCCGTTTCTTTTCAGCCAATATATCCACCTCTCAGCTCTTTAGGGTCATGCTTGTTTGTTCTACGCAATGGATATGGCTGATAATAATACAAAGTATTTAAACTTTCAGCCTTTTTAGTCAATTTTAGTCAAAGTTGCTCTCATTCTCAATGTTTCTATCTTTCCTCTCTTTTTCCTCTCCTCTCTTTCCTCTCTCTCTCCTTCTCTCTTTATTCTCTTTCTCACCTCTCTCTTCTCTCATGCTCTTCTTTCTTCTCTATTTCTCTCCTTGTCTCTTTCCTCTCTTTTTCCTCTCCTCTCTTTCCTCACTCTCTCCTCACTCTTCTCTCCTCTCCTCTACTCTCCTGCTCTCCTTTCTTCTCTCCTTCTCTCTTTCCCCTCTTTCTTCTTGTTCAGACCCATTCTTTTCACCTAATATATTTCACATCTCAGCTAGATTGATGCTTTTTCGTTCTATGCAGTGTATATATCTGATAATAATAAAAATATTTCTTCTTTCAGCCTTTTCAACTTTCATCTTTAACAGTATTACATTATTCATTTGTTTCATATTTCTGCATATGTGAGTCATAATCAGTTAGAAAATCTACTCAGACCTCACAATGTTCTACATATTTTGTCATTATTCAACCTTTAAAGCAAACAGTTCAGTTTAGCATAAACTTTTAACTTTTTAATGAAATTCATACTTATTAAAACGATTTCTGCTTTTTCAACAATTTTCACTACTTCAACTTCTTCTTACGGATTTAAGCTATTCAACCAGTTTAGCTTTAGCAATTCAGCTATTCAGCATTCCCACGCATTTTCTGCAGGAATTGCATATTCTAGTTATTATTCCCTCTTCCGTACGTTTTTTGGCTCTCTGTAACTTCTGCATACTTTCACCTATTTAAACCATTCAACTTTTCAAATGTTCACCTCTTTCAGCTAATGATGGGAGTTATTCAACTTCTTTTCTACTATTTATACTTTTTTAAATTTTAAGCTTTTTAACACTTTTTTTAAAATTAAAGTCAATGAGAGCAGCCTTCAAATCCTTCAAATCCTCTTCTGCTTCAAAATGTATCTCCTCCTACATTCTTCCACCTACAGACGTGATTCAAACTTTAAACTGTTCACAAAATATTCAGCTATCCGGCTACTAACTTTCAGGTTGATACCTTTTACAGTTTTTGTGAAAAATCTGTTTAAGTTTAATAATCATTTCAGGAAATTTTATCGATTAAACAGAGTGTGTGTGTGGCTTCTTAGAGTGATGATGTCATCATTCAGAGTGTGAAGCTTCAAAAAAATTATCTTTGTCCCTTCTTCTCAAATTGCTCTCACGTCCACAATATCTACTTGTTATACACAATTTATACATCAAAACGTAGGTATTCTTGTCTAGTTTCTGAAAATCCGCTCAGTTTTGTGATATGCCTTTTACTTTTGGCTGGTTGAGCTTCCAAATGACAAGATCTCCATTTCTTTCTCAATTGGCTCCAATGATCAAACTCCTGGATATTTCCCAGCGAAACACTGAACAAACCACTTTTTGAAATCGCTGATATGACCACATTTTTATGTTTATCCATATAAATTTTATACCGATATGTTCACAAAGGCCTTGTGGTGCTCAGGATCACGTCTTTTGACTGATAGCAGTTATGGTGTTGCCACAGTGAGGCTTTTGTTTGAGAGCTCGCTCTCAGGGACTCTGAATAGCTGCAGCACAGTACAGCTGACAGATTCAGCAGGTGACAGGCTCGTTAGCTTGATTACAGACATCAAAGCAAGTTTATAAACATTCCCAGGCCATGGTTACCATGACAACACTTTCACAGACACACACCCAGATACTACAGGCAGTAATATGAACAGTAGTCTATACAGATACTACAGGCAGTAATATGAACAGTAGTCTATACAGATACTACAGGCAGTAATATGAACAGTAGTCTATACAGATACTACAGGCAGTAATATGAACAGTAGTCTATTTGGCCTTCCACTTCTGTCTGTCTGTCTTCTCTGTTCTATTCTCTTGTTTTGGTCTGTCTGTCTGTCTGTCTGTCGTCTGTTCTCTTTCCTCTTTCTGTCCTCTTTCCTCTTTCTGTCCTCTTCTTTCCTCTTTCTGTCCTCTGTCTGTCCTCTGTTCTCTTTCCTCTTTCTTTCCTCTTTCTGTCCTCTTTCCTCTTTCTGTACTCTGTTCTCTTTCCTCTTTCTTTCCTCTTTCTGTCCTCTTTCCTCTTTCTGTCCTCTGTTCTTTCCTCTTTCCTCTTTCTGTCCTCTTTCTTTTTATGTTCTCTGTCCTCTTTCTCTGTCCTCTCTCTTTCCTCTGTCTGTCTGTCCGTCTGTCCGACAACTTCACCATTTTAACCAGCAATCCAGTTTGACTTTAGCATAAGCTTTTCAAAAAAACGTTTGTACATTTTCTAGTATTTATACTTTTTAAAATATTAAGTTTTTTAACACACTTTTTAACATATAAGTCAATGTAAGCATGCTTCAAATCCTACAGTTTTCGTGAAAAAGCTGTTTACGTTTAGTGATGATTTCAAGATTTTTCTGCATTTCTAATGAGTGTGTATTGGACTGCTTAGAGTGATGATGTCATCGTCACACAAACATGCACACACACACACACACACACACACAGACCCGCACACAATTGCACGCACACACACACACACACATATACACATTTCGTTGCGAATCGAACTATGTCTTTTTCAACATCCTTGTCTTAATAAGTGGTGTTATTCAACTTTTTAATGAATTTCATGACCATTCATACTTTACCACTATTGTCACTACTTCAACTATTAATCCAGTTTAGCTATAGAATTTTTGCCATTCAGCACAAACGCACACATATACACACAGACAGGCAAAGACAGAGACACACGCAAACCCACACACACACACACACACACACACACACACACACACACACACACACACACACACACACACACACACACAGACACACACACACACATACACACACAGACCCACACTCAAACACACAAACACACACACACACACACACACACACGTAATTTGATTTAGCTAATTTATTGTGTTTGGCGCCAGAATCTCTGACTCTGACACATTCGAACAAACACAGACATATAAACACAGACACACACACACACACACACACACACACACAGACACACAAAGACAGAGACACACGCAAACCCACACACACACACACACACACACAACAAAGACAGAGACACACGCAAACCCACACACACACACACACACACACACACACACACACACACACACACACACACGTAATTTGATTTAGCTAATTTATTGTGTTTACGCCAGAATCTCTGACTTCCCCTGAACGCCTCACTGAAATCTAACTGCGCAGCTCCCAGAGTAGCACAGCGCCGGCATTCTGTTCTAGAACCTTCTGAGGTAAGTAGCTGTATCCAGTCTATCTAACAACGTTTTTGAACGGTAGAAATACAGGTTTTGTGTTTAAAAAAAGGCTGGCATTGGTTTCCTCTTCATGTGGAATACAAACATGAATTACAAGAGAAATGTTTAACTGTAACGTTACAGCTTGGTAAATTATACTTAGCTATCATTAGCTAATATTAGCGCCAATGCTAACGCTAGCTAATATTAGCTAATGATAGCAGCTTTGATACAATTATTGATAGCTATCTTTAGCTAATATTTGCTTTGTTAACTGACTTAAAACAACTTTTTAGTGGTTTAGCTATTGTCAATGGAAAGGCAAACAAACGGTTCTTTCTGGAAAATGTAATACCAAGACAACAATGATGCTAATGTTGCTCTATCACACTGTTAGCTAGACCGCACTTAGTGATAGGTAGCTTGGTAGGTAAGTAGGTTTAATTCAAGGTCCCTGTAGCCTAAAGAAATCACACACAACATACATACATGATAAACAGGATGATAAAAAGACATTTCACATGAATAATATGGACAATAAAAGAAAAGATACTACATATTGAATAAAAACAAATTACACCTACAAAGGGGTGTATGGTAAGGTGCTCTATGAGAGTGATGATAGTTGATGCTAAGTGTTAGTAGTGCTTATAGTAAGTTATAATACTGTTAATATATATCTCTAACATAAAAATGGCTAACTTTTTAGAGCAAGCATAAGTGCACAAGATTAGCTAAGTTAGGTTAGCAGTCCTCTTAAATCTGCTTTTTGTCAATGAACCTACACTTTAAACTGTTTAGGTTGTAACTGACATTGTGGCATTGTGTGTATTCATAAATAAATAAAAAATGAAATAGCTGCTCTGCCTCACAGCCAGACTTGCTGTTATAGCAGCATTTTACCATTTACTGAGATTTTTTGTCTCTGTTTGTACACTGTAACTTTGAACCCACTAACTCAGTTTGTCACTGGTTTTCTCAACAGAACATCGATACTGCTGTGCGCTTTTGATTGGTAAGTATAGTAATACTATAATTGAAATTGATAATAGATCACATAACTTGACTGTAGATAATTATTTAGCATCTGTACACGTTTAAGTTTTGTTTAGAAAAAAAGCCATTTATATATGATTTACACCAGGTGATGATTAATTCTGTGTACTGTGGCTAATTAAAAGCAGACTGCACAGAACTATGGCATATTGATTAAGTCCTAAGAGTTAAGCTACCCAACAGTATATAGAGGAGTTAAGATTAGCACAATTATCAGTAAAATGCAACAGTCACATAAAGGCAGCAGCAGTAATCCAGAAACATAGAATAGGAAACACACAGACACACACACCCACCCACAAACACACACACACAGACACACACACCCACACCCACACCCACAAACACACTTACACACACACACACGCATACAGATGCACACACACACATACAGATGCGCACACACACAAACACAAAGAAAGACCCACACAAACATACACACACTGACAGACACAGAGAGACACACACATCCCCATAACACGCACAAACACGCATGCACACACACAATTTTTTTTAAATATGAATTAGGGCTGGGCGATATGGACCAAAAGTCATATCCCGATATATTTTGGCTGAATATCGATATACGATATATATCCCGATATTTTTTTGTGAGAGCAAATGTTCAGTCAAAGCCAAAATCAAAAATGACATGTCACAAGTAGTTTCATAGAAACAGTTGCAAAATCAAATAAATAATAAACCGGTTTCTTCACCTGGTTCATGATTAAATGCTCAGCTGTTCAAATAACAATAAAATGTAAACCTAAATACTGTATAACAGGAGTACCTTTTTAGAAATCAAAGCTCCATATTTGTGATTCGTTCCAAAGGTCAATTAAGCTTTTGATATTAATATAATCTACTTTGTTCAAAATGTAATGCCTCATGCCTGTAGGCCGAGCCTAGGTTTATAGTCCCATTCTTCCACTTGTTACTGCTTCCACTTAAGTAAACTATAAAAGATGAACTATCGACTACAAAACAAAGAAACTCATTAATGTGTTAATACAAAGAATATTTATTATGATCGGTTCACAGATCTGAGTCCAAACGGAAACTTCACCCTTCTGAACTAAGAGTTTCTGCTTCAAGGTGAAGTTTAAAACAGACTGAAATGTCCAAGCTCATTCCTCCACTATTTATTTCTGTATGTATTTATGCGTTACATGTAACGGGCACTGAGCTCCAGATCCTGCAGCCGCAGACGGTCTCTGCTGCCCCGCTGTAGCTTCTCTCCGTCCGCTTGCCGCCAGCAAACTTAGTGGAACTTTCCGCCGATTTCGACATACAGGTCGTCCTGGCCTACGTGTAAGATCCTCCCGGACTATGTTTAAGATCCTCCCGATCACCACTCTGTCTTTGGCTGGTCCGATCTGGATCAGCGGGGACCGGCGCAGCAGCGAGGCGAAGCTGTGTTTTGCCCGGGGGAAGAGACGCTGCGGCCGGCCACGGAGCTCTCCGCCTCCCGCTGCCGCCGGAGCTCAGATTGCTGGTCGAAGGCGGCATACATAATCATAAAACACATTGTCACCGTTAAATGTTATCCATTGCTGTTTGTTCTTTTAATTTCCTCTATCGAACATAATTAAGCAGTACAAAAGTCCGGCATCTTTAGAGTTGATCTGAATACTTCGGACCCGTTCAAAAATGGCAACATCTAGTGTATATATCTATGGGAGCAAGGATCACATTTGAACTATATCGATATATGCGATATGGTCTAATTCCATATCTCATTTAAAAATATATCGATATATCTTTCATATCGATATATCGCCCAGCCCTAATATGAATCACGAAGGACACTTTGATATTGAGTAAGTTAATATGTTGTCCAGCCTGATAAGTACTAATTAAAGGTCCCATGGCATGGTGCTCTTTGGATGCTTTTATATAGATCACCATTTCTAGCCACTGGGGGACCATAGGCAGGCTGGGGGAACGCATATTAGTGTTTAAAAAAAAAAAAAACTCATGAAGTGTAATTTTCATCTTTAAAATAAGCTGTGAGTTTGGTTTTCTAAAGTAAAACTGGATGTTTCTTGCTCTATCCCTCACCATACAGATGATGATCTTATAGAACATGATGCATTGCTGTAGATTAAGCTACCCAATGTTTGTAGTGTTTGTAGTTGTACTAGTGGAGTATTTTCACACTGTGGTATAAGTATTTTACTTAAGGGAATGATCTAAATAATTCTTGCACACACTACGTACGATGTACTATGTATGAATTTAATATTAGTGATCTAAAAGATCTTAAATAAATAAATTAAATACATTACTGTTGTGAATATCTTGTCTTGTAAAATGAAACTGAAAATACTCTCCTCTCTCCCCTCAATGTTTTTGTTCGCCTCCTCTCTACATTGCTGCTGGACCATCAGTGTTGGTTACCCCTGGACAAGTCGACAGTATGTTAACACACATGAATGATGGTCGCTATGACATGTGTTGCCTTGACACTTTGTTCGGCAGTAAATACTACTAATGTCTACGCGTTACTGTACACATCTGCTTGTGCACTTTTAGTTAGTATTTCAGCATCTATGTTAGTGACTCCTTGGACACCCCACAGTATACTCTCACACCGAAAAATTGGGCACACACATGCACACAACACATACAAACACGCATAACTCCCACAGATGTCGGCACACACAAGCTCACACGGTTGGTTTTCTAAACCATCTGTGTTAGTGAATACTTGGACACTCCACAGTATACTCACACACGCAAAAATAAGGCAACATGATGTGATTGAACACAGAAGTCAGTGAATACAGACACCTACTAAAGTCGTAGTGAAAAAATGACCCTACTAAAATCCTCTTAGCTAAATCACACCAATTTGGATAAAAAAAATATTGACACATTTAAAGCAATCACTTTTCATGTAATGTTTTTTTTCTTGTTTTATATGTCTAATGTAATGCATGTTTCTATTTGTGTTACAGGTGTGCAGCTGCCCTCCAGCTCCTCTCCATCTCCATCTCCCTCTACTTCTATCACATCTGTCTTTACTGGCCCTTCTATCCACTCTATCTATTATTGGTTCTTTTCACCTCTCTCCTATAACATCTACCACTCATCCCTTAATATAAGGTTTTCTATCTCTCCTGTCAAATCTAATAAATCTATCTAAATTTGAGGTTTTCTATCATTCTATCCCTCTAATTCTATCCCGCTCTATCTACATTTGGTTCTGCACTTGTTGCAAGTTACCCTCTGGTTCTGGTTCAAAGATTATCATACCCATTTGTTCTGGTTCAAGGATTATTATATCCTACCCATTTGTTCTGGTTCAAGGATTATTATATCCTACCCATTTGTTCTGGTTGGAAAGCTACAGATTACTGGTATCTGTTTTGGATTCATGGGTTGATTGGAACCTGATCATTCTGTTTTATGGATCTGTGAGTTTCTCTGCTCACACTTTTTCTACCTCTCTTGTCTCTCTCTCACACACATTTGATTTGGCCTTTTCAATTGGCAAAAACCTTATTGTATTTTTGAATTGTCCATATTGTATCAATATTCTATTTGGTAACAGTCATAATTAAATAAATTATTAAGTATTTTTTAGTTTGTTCATTAAATTAATTGAAAAGACTGGAAACACATAAATAACACACATTTTGTTTAACTTTTATCACAAACATTTGACTGTAAAAACTAATTCAAAATAAGATCTGGTAAATTTCCAAATATATAAGTTGCTGTTATAAAGTGTATCATTGAAGAAAACAGTCTCTTGTTAATGTACATAACAATAAATTGAAGTCCAAATCTATATTTATACAAGAAAAGAGCTGTAGTTGTATGGAGTTATATTCCTATCTTTAATCAAGAGCGCATTCTTTCAATTTGAGAGCATTTCTCACTGATATTACGTTCAGATTTTGTAATAATTTCCCTCAAAACCTTGCTCTCACACTCAAATAGTCACTGCTCGCGCTTGGATTTGCTCTGCTTGTGCTCAAAGTTTGTGCTCGCGCTTGGATTTGCTCTGCTTGCACTCAAACTTTCTGCTTGGACTCAGATATGTTGTTGTTTGGACAGATTTCCTGCTCTCAGCTTTGAACCTTCTCCTCGCACTCAGGCTGATTCTGCTCACTTGCAAAGTTTCTGCTCTCGGATTTCTCCTGCGCGCTTGGATTTTTTGTGTGTTATAACCCTATCAAAAGTCAACAACCAATAGAATGCCAGCTGTAGTGTTGACCAATGAAATGATCCCAACCCCGTTGAGGGTGCGTTCACTTTACTTTAGAACGTCTGTTGAGGGCGGCTGCACTGTAACCTGACTGTAACCAAGTTTATATATCCCCGCGCCGTTTATGGCTTTATTATAAGTATATGTCAACAATGTGCACAGAATGGTCGACGCCTTTCACCTGCGCCCGGCCGGGAAACGGGAGAAAGCTTTGAAGTGGGACGGTATGAAGTTATGTCCACAACGTAGAGGGTGAGTAACATAACGTAAGCACCTAGCTAGCTAGCTAGCGCCATGAGCGTGATGTCCAGAAACAAATAGAGGTGGTTTAATGTACCTAAATAATGATCAATGATTACCAAATTTCTCTCTCATATTGCTCCTCATAACCACTGAAAACTGTCAAAAAATCTAACCCAAAGTCCAATTATTATGGACGTTATGTGACTGATAACTGATTGATATCTGATTGATCATTGTTTAGGTACATTAAGTTACCACGTTAAGCTTTTCACGTTAAGCGTTAGAATGTCTGTCCGCGTGCTGTTGAGGGGAACTGTAGTCTATAACTTCCTGAGCGAACCGATCGTCCATTTTGCCCCTTTACATAATAAATATGGCTATGAAATGGAACATGAAATACATAAATGAGGCAATACATATATAGGCATTAGTCATTATAGTTCAGTAGCCTAAATACATATGTTTTACTTATATTTATTCTGGGGGGACTTTTATTTATTTCGCGCTATTTATATGCACGTTATATTCAAAGGAAGTTTAGTTATCTCACAGGCTCAGACTAAAAGCAGCAGCAAGCCTGCCTGACATCAGTGCATAGCATATCACTGCAAAGTAAATAAAATATGAATAAATCACGCGCCGGTAGATTCCCAGGTCAGCTAGAGCGGATAACGCAGCTCTGCAGACGGACCAGAGTCAGTCAGAACCGGGGGAGCGAACCGCGGGGACCAAGCTCACAGGGCTGGTAGCTAGCTGCTAGCTAGCTGCAGCAGCTAATATTAGAATATTAGACCCAGCACCAGAGGTCTGATCCCCATGATTTAAAACGAAAATCTAACCATTTGTTTTTTAATACCTGTTTATGAAATGAAAATCAAATGAACGAAAAAGTACACGGACCCAGTCTGTTAAGTACAATTTCACCACTAATAAAACAGATCTAGAGATGATATGCTTTATTTGCAACTTAAATGTAATTTTTTAATTAATACAAAGCAAACTGAGCAGAAAGAACAAGTATTTTGTTGGTTTGTTTCTCTTCTTCCAGGTGTGACTTAAGTACCCGTTGAGCTGCATCACAGCTGCACTATGTGCATGGACCTGTGCCAGTCAGCACATCACTCACCTGTGTGCAGAGGACAGGCAGCAGTAGCACAAACCAAGAAGGTTGGCAAGTCTGATAATAATGCAATTGTAAAAATAATAATAATATAATAGTAAAATCATGTTACATACACTTATGTTTCTTGCTTAAATTCACAGGGTGCACAACCAGGCCTGAGAGAGAAAATTACTGATGTCCACAAAACCAAATCAGAGAAGGTAAGGTAAGATAGTAATGATGTTAAAGCAAGCTATGTACACCTAATATATTCCGTACGTTGATGTCTATGAATCTGTCTTTAATAGGAGCATACTATACAAAGACAACAGTGGAGAGTTCCTGGATCGGTCTGTCCTCAAAGTGCCAGAGATCTACAAGGACTTCACCCTTTTCTGCACCATCAGCGTATAATCAAAGTGATAAAAGAGAGAACAAATTATTGTTTTCTCTGTTGACATGAATAGGTGCCTGTAATGTCTGTCCATATATTCAATCAATTCAATAAATGTTGATAAGTATCACTGCTATTTCTTAAATCATTGTAGTTTTTCAGAGCAATAAGATACAGATTACTAAAACCATGTTCACATTTGCAACAAATTAAAACCCTGATCAAGGCAAATTATTTTTCATGTTCCATAACATTTATAAAAAATAAAAACAGTACAATTAAATTTACCAGAGCTGACACTTGGTAAATAGCTTTAATTTACCTTGTCAAAACAATGAGTAATTCATAACAAATTGCACAATATTTGACCAAAACCTTAAAAGTGTATGGTTCATACTACGGTGAAGCAGTACAATGTGCCTATAGGATTTACTGTAGCAGGAACATTGATATTGGCAAACAGATGACCCAGGTTCAGGTGAGTTTGTGAGCAGGGTTATGAATAAAGATAAGATAAGCCTAGTGTTCACAAGAGGGATGATTCAGGTATGGCAACACAAATTAAGAATAATTCAATTAAATAGGAGGTATGTACAACTAGTAGAAGATAAATTAACTATACAAGAGCAATTAAGGTAAAGTTTTGAGGTGGCAAGCTAAAGTATAGTCAATAGCATGGAGTCAAGTCAACAGTGTACACCAGAATAATATATACTGTGATTAAGTAATGATACTTACTGTTGTCTGTACTAATATAACACAAAAAAATAATACAGTGTTTGATGCAGTATGGAGAACAACCAAGTCCCATATGAACCCAAGAGACTTTAAGTGCAGCTGTTGATGATGTTCACTACAAACAAAACTTGCAGATGGTTGTAGTCTGTAGCCAGTCATACAGCAGGTAGATCTGGAGCAGATGGTTGTAGTCTGTAGCCAGTCATACAGTAGGTAGATCTGGAGTAGCAGGGTGAATTCTAGCTATCATGGGTTGGTGATATGACACACAGATCAACAGGGGTCAAACCCCTCAGCCCCACCTGGATGAAAAGAAAGTAAAACAAAATACTTGTTTTTTCAGTTCAGTTTGCTTTGTATCAATTAAACAAATAACTGCTATTTAAGGAGCAAATAAGAAACCATATCATTTCTAGATCTGTTTTTATTATAGTGATAAAATTGAACGTTTTATACAGATTGCTATGAATCTATTTTCAAACTAATGTTATATGAAGGAATGAAGACTAAATTCTGATGAACAACAAACAACAGTGATGCAAAACTGACACAAACAATCCAGTTTCTTGTGTTCTTTCAGTTATATTACAGTTTATGTTTTACTACTGGCTCTAACATGAAATTAGCCAAATCCCAGGAACATGGTTAACCAAACGAGGAAAAATACAAAGTAGGGTCATCACATATACACACACTGTCCGTCATATGTCGTTCAATCTAGCTAGCTATACAATAAAGAACATATATTTGTTTCTGGACATCAAGCTAGGCTATATGCTAGCGCCATATGCTAGCTAGCTAGCTAGGTGCTTAAGTTATGTTACTCACCCTCGTAGTTGTGGACATAACTTCATACGTCCCACTTCAAAGCTTTCTTCTCCCGTTTCCTGACCGGTGCAGGTGAAAGTGCGTCGACCATTCTGTGCACATTGTTGACATATACTTATAATAAAGCCATAAACGGCGCGGGGATATATAAACTTGGTTACAGTCAGGTTACAGTGCAGCCGGCCTCAACAGGCGTTCTAAAGTAAAATCGAACCGACGCACGGGTTGGGATCATTTCATTGGTCAACACTACAGCTGGCATTCTATTGGTTGTTGACTTTTGATAGGGTTATAACACACAAACAAATCCGCGCGCAGGAGAAATCCGAGAGCAGAAACTTTGCAAGTGAGCAGAATCAGCCTGAGTGCGAGGAGAAGGTTCAAAGCTGAGAGCAGGAAATCTGTCCAAACAACAACATATCTGAGTCCAAGCAGAAAGTTTGAGTGCAAGCAGAGCAAATCCAGCGCCGAGCACAAACTTTGAGCACAAGCAGAGAAAATCCAAGCGCGAGCACAAACTTTGAGCACAAGCAGAGCAAATCCAAGCGCGAGCAGTGACTATTTGAGTGTGAGAGCAAGGTTTTGAGGGTAATTATTACAAAATCTGAACGTAATATCAGTGAGAAATGCTCTCAAATTGAAAGAATGCGCTCTTGATTAAAGATAGGAATATAACTCCATATAGTTGTTCCTGGACCGTGTTGCTGTGGAGCTCTGTACCAACAGGTTTGTTTTGACTGCAAATATATTTCACACCAGAGTACACATAATCAGTTTTTGTTTGTACAAGTGTAAAAGTAATTACACTACATACATTGAGTTATTTGTCTCTGATTCACATATTTGTACCTCATCTATAGATCCACTTACATTGTTTACATCAACAAGTTTTGTACGTGCTTTATTGTTGGTTAAATCTTTATGAAATAAATAAACAGACTGTAAGGAGAAACTGTATTCTTTGCTTATATTAAAATAAACCTCTGAATATATTAAGGTTGAAGACATTTAATCTGGCAATTACAAAACCTTAAATATACAAATACCAAAGTTATTCTTTGAAAAGCACAGTATTTGAACATCAGTACAGATTTCTTGATAGTGCCTTAAAATACTAAATAAACCATATCCCTGTGTCCTATTTGGTTTCAATTTGCTGAAGATATAGAAACTTAAGTACCACTGAAATACAGTATATTCATATATAATTTGTTTGATACTTCAACTTTAGTTTTACTTCTAAATATCTATAAGAAAGATTTTGTGGGAAAACATTTATTTGAGCATTTAGTGTTTTGCTTTAAAATAAATATAAATATAAATAATTTTTTGACATAAATTACCATTACTAAGAGCATATACTGCTTGAATCTACTTTCTTATCTTGCTAAGTTAATATATTTTGATTCATATTGTGTTTATTATCTTGATTGTCTACAATAAAAATAAAACAAGATTTGTGGTTTTGGATCACATCAACAATGCCTAAGAAGAGTAAGAGGTCACAAGCTGCAAGCCTGCGCCATCAGAGGTCAAAGGAGGTTCAGGGTACAACAGGTGAACAGGTAGAATGTGTTGGTCCTCAGAGCTGTGGAGAGGTGAAGATGGCTGCAGCGTCTCATGATGATGAAAGTGTGACACAGGGAAGTCAGAGCGATGCACCAAAGGTTTCTGCTGATGAGAGAGGATGTCACAGCGATGGTGAAGCAAGGCCTTCTATTATCACCCGGTAAAGCTCAGAGGTCAAAGTGGTGAGCCAGGTGTACCACAGGTATCTTATGCTGACATGGTCAAGAAAAGATGTGTGGCAGTTTCTTCTGGAGCTAACCAGGTAAACCACAGAGGTCAAAGTGTCATGTCACCACAGGCGTCTTATTCTAATGTAAAGAGTGGACACCCTCAGTGTGTAGCAGGCCCTTCTCATGCAGACTATGTAAATCCAGCAGGTCAGCCTTCTGAAAGACAAGTCCGTGCATCCCGCAGCCAGGCCTCTTGTAAATATGGTAAAAAAAGAAATAAGCAGTGTACCTGCAACTCACTAACATTTCTGTCGTTCCTTCACGAGAATGAAAACATCACCAGAGCAGATCTTGACCTTGTTTTGGATAAAGGTAATACAATGTATAAAGAGGTCAGAAAAAGAGTTAATGACATCTATCTGACAACTGACGAGCTCCCTCGCGAAGTACCTGCACGCATGCATACATATTATGTGGACATGGAACAAGAATCTAGATATGGCACATTAGGAGAACCGTTACCCGGTGCTTTAGACAGTTTTCTGGACCTAGAGGCCGGACTCAGCTGCTTGCTATCCGATGTCCAGTATGGTTTGCTCCTGATGAGTGCATTATGCATTGCCGTATTCAGAACAAAGTCCGGCAGATACGGTTTCTTTGATCCACACTCCAGAACAGCCAAAGGTTTGCCCCTCCCCCATGGTTCTCACACTCCTGGTACTGCTGAAACATATAAAGCAAAGAAAACATGTTACTCAAGCAGGAAATATTCTGATGAAACAGTCAAACAAAGAAAAGGTCAGTGTGCTAACTCCCGCTATCAAAACCATCCTGAAATACGAAAAAAAATATATATATATAACGACCCGATACCGACAAGATCGCGAGTTTCGAATGAAACAAAGAGAAAGAATGAACAGCTCATAGAGAGAAAAGCCTGAGTTTAGAATGAAACAAAGAGAAAGAATGAACAGCTCATACAGAGAAAAGCCTGAGTTTAGAATGAAACAAAGAGAAAGAATGAACAGCTCATACAGAGAAAAGCCTGAGTTTAGAATGAAACAAAGAGAAAGAATGACAATGTTTTACAGAAACGATGTTGACTTCAGAGTGAGGCAGCAATCTTATATGCGATTTTATATAAATCAGCGTTATGCAAATGACCAAGCTTTCAGAGATAGACACAGACAACTAATGAGACAAAGAATGCGAGAACAATTGAAGAACAACATTCTGTTTAAAAGTACGTTTAAAATGAGATGTGCAAATAAAATAAAAAAGAAATACAGATTGATAAATCAACAAACATGTGAGAGTACCAGAGACAATGACAACTCTTTAATCAAAGACGCCATATCTGTTTTCAGATCGCATATAAGAGAAGGTCCCACCTATGTCTGCACTGTCTGCCATAAAGCCTCGTTTCCAAACAAGGTCCGCCCCTGCACAAGGTCAAATTATGTCAAAAATCCACATATAGTTGCAGCTTGCTTGACAGGGAAGTACGTGCATGTTTGCGATGAAGGCTGTGAACACTGCAAGGTGCCTGATGAGAGAAGTGAGTGGATCTGTTACACCTGTCATGATCATCTTAAAGATGGAGCTATGCCAGCTCTCGCTGTAGCCAACAACTTAATGCTTGCTGACATTCCACCTGAGCTGTCAGATCTCAACATATTGGAAAGGCATCTCGCATCCAGATGTATAGCATTCGCCAAAATCATACCGCTCCCTAAAGGTCGTCAGAGACTAATACGAGGAAATGTTGTGTGTGTCCCGTCTGAGGTCCAGGAAACGATTGAAGCTTTACCCAGACTGAGAAGTGAGTCTCAGGTGATGAGAGTGAAACTGAAGAGACGGTTGTGTTATAAAGGACACCAACTTTTTCAGACAGTTAGTTGGTCAAAGCTCATTCAGGCTTTACATAAACTCAAAGAGATCCATCCACAGTATGAGGACATAACTATCAGAGATGAGGCTGAGTTATGTGATCCAACACTTCCTGATGATGACGAGGATGATGATGATGAGGATGTGGATACTACAATGAAGGAAGATGATTATGATAAAACTGATTTAATGGAAATTGACAGGTGTGAGAGTAATGCTCTGTGTGAAGCAGAAAATGAGCCTGAAAATGAACAGGATATAGACATGGTGTCATGTGATGGTGAACAACCAAATGAGCAGAGAGATGACGAAGAAGGCGAAATGCCAAATGGAGGTTTTGCTCTGGAATCGTGCCTTCAGCCTTGTGACATGGCAGAGGAGATTTTATGTTTCAGTGAAGGAATCTATTCTGTTGCGCCTGCTGAAAGAAATAATCCTGTCAGCTTTTTCAAAACACCTAAACTGGAGGCCATGGCTTTCCCTGTACAGTTTCCGACTGGTCAGAACACACTGGATGAACAGAGACCTCTTAAAGTAACACCCAGTAAATATTTCAAAATAAGGCTTTTTGGTGTTGATGATCGTTTTGCCAGGGACACAAACTACTTGTTCTTTGCACAGTTTGTGACAGAAATTCATTTAGCAACATCGAGCATGACAATACAGCTAAGGAAAGGAAAACCTTTTACGAGGGATGGAAGAAATATTACCTCGGGAATGTTGCAAGACAAACGTGAGGTGGAGAGACTGGTGCGAAACAAAGATGCCGTGAGGTTTATGAAAACGTTACGCGGGACGCCTGCTTTTTGGGAGAAAACTACAAGAGATCTTTTTGCCATGATCAGACAGTTTGGAACTCCTACATTCTTCTGTACGTTTTCTGCAGCTGAAATGCGATGGCCTGAGGTTATCGAGGCAATAAAAAGGCAGCAAGGTGAAGATGTTGATTTTGAAGGGCTTGACTGGTCAGCTAAGTGTGACATACTGCGAAGCAATCCTGTGACAGCAATGCGCAGTGCAGTCATTCTGAAGCGTGACCCCAAGGACTGCTGGGTAAATGGATATAATGCACATCTACTTGAAGCCTGGAATGCCAATATTGATGTCAGTTATATACTCAACGCATATTCGTGCATCATATATCTCACCAGCTACATTACCAAAAAAGAATCTGGACTTTCTGAGTACCTCAAAACAGTCATCGAAAACTCCAACAGAGAGCACGTCAATGAATGTGATGAAATGAGGGAAATAAGCGCGTATGTCCAAAAAAAAGAGAGGTCCGCTCAGGAATGTGTGACTCTGCGCATGTGGAATTAACATGAAGAAGTGTTCACGTGGTGTCGTATTCATACCGACAGATGACAACGCAGTGAAAATGAGTCGCCCCCTCTCGTCCCTGGAAAACACAACACCTGAATGTTCAGATGTGTGGATGACGTCTTTGACTGACAAGTACAAAGCCAGACCTGAAACACTGGAGTTTGAGGAGATGTGTTTGGCTGATTTTGCAGCTACTTGCAGAATTGTCTATGGCAAACAGACCAAAGGTAAAAATGTGTTGCCCCTCCTGAATGAGATGGGATTTATGCAAAGACGGAAAGACGATAAGCCTGCTATCATCAGGTTTTACCGCCCATCCCAGGAAAAATATCCTGAGAAGTTTTATGGCACGTTACTGAAACTGTACGTTCCCTACCGATCAGAGCAGGAACTGAAAAGACCGTATTACCCCACATATGAGTCATTTTACAGCAATGGATGTGTGCAACTACCAGGTTGTGATCATCTGGAGAGTGTCCAACACATTGTGAAACGAAACAGAGACAAATATGAGAAAAACAGTGACGAGATTGAGAATGCTGTTGAGGAGTTTGAGCAGAACAGAGGTGTGATTGATGAATGGTGTAATCTGGCGCCAGAATCGGAAGTTGTGAGGTTGGAGTGTATTGAAGAGCTGGAGGCAAGAGAGCCAGATTGTGAAAATGAACAAGATAATGTCCCAGAATACAGTAATCAGGCTAATGCTGTAACAGAAGTCAAAGCCATCAGAGAGACCCCAGCATTTGATCCCATACTGTTACGCCAAATGTATCAGAATCTGAACAAGAAACAAGCCTGTGTGTTCTATGCAGTTAGAGAGTGGTGCGTAAAGCGAATCTGTGGCCTAAATCCAGACCAGTTCTTCTTTTACATCAATGGTGGCGCTGGAACAGGAAAGTCACATTTAATCAAATGCATCTACTCTGAGGCATCTAAGATACTGTGCAAACTGCCGAGACGTGCTGAGGAGGCCGACATATCAAACCCAACTGTCCTGTTGACCGCATTTACTGGAACCGCAGCCTTCAACATATCAGGCTCTACACTGCACTCGTTACTCAAACTGCCCAGAAGCCTAAAACCTCCATTTCAAGGCCTTGGTAACAATTTGGATGAAGTCAGATCTGAACTTTTAAATGCTGAGATCATCATCATTGATGAAGTGTCCATGGTTTCAAAGCCCCTTTTTGCCTATGTTGATGCGAGACTCAAACAGATCAAAGGCAGTCAGAGACCATTCGGGAATGTCGGTAATAGCTGTCGGAGATTTTTTTCAGCTTCCACCAGTGCGACAGTCCAAGCCCCTCTGTGTGTATGACCCATGTGAGATTGACCTATGGCATCAACACTTTCAGATGATCACTCTGACTGAGATTATGCGTCAGAAGGATGATGTTGCCTTTGCAGAGATGTTGAACAGGATCCGTGTGAAAGAAAAGTCAGAGGAGTTGTCCGAGCCAGACAGAGCTTTGTTGTCACAGGCCGTCACCAAACCAGAACTGTGTCCAACTGATGTGCTACACATTTTTGCAACTAATAAACAAGTTGATTCACACAACTCTGCAATGTTAACTCTGCTCCATTCTCACATCACCGAGATTGATGCTGATGACTATAAAAAGGATCCACAGACGGGCAGAATGGCACGACAAGCCAAACCATTTAAAGGAAACAGAAATGAGTTACCAGATACGCTAAACGTTGCTGAAGGTGTCAGAGTCATGCTCACCAGAAACATAGATGTGTCTCAAGGATTGGTGAATGGATCTTTCTCTACGCTGGTCAGGGTAATTTCCTCTGAACAAAATGGTGTCGCACATGTCACTATGCTCGGGCTCAAGATGGATGATGAAACAGCTGGAAGGAATTATCGTAACAGAGCACCAGGAGGACCAGACAATCTAGTGTACATCGACAGAGCGGAGGAGAATATGAAACAGAAAGGAGTGGTACGCAGACAGTTTCCTATCAAACTGGCCTTTGCTTGTACGATTCATAAGGTTCAAGGTATGACAAGGACATCAGCTGTAGTGTCACTGAAACACATTTTTGAACCCGGCATGGCTTACGTAGCTGTCAGCAGAGTGACCTCTCTCAGAGGACTGCACATTCTGGATATGGACGAGAGTAAAATATATGCCAACTCACAAATCACTGCAGCCCTACGGACCATGAGACAAGTCAATTTAGATGACATGATGCCTCTTCTCAAAATCACACAGACTGTGAATAGACATGACACTCTGACCATTGTTCACCATAACACAGAAGGTTTGCCATGCCACGTGAATGACATCAAGAGCCACCATGAACTGTGTCTAGCAGATGTTTTGTGTCTCACAGAAACTCACCTACAAGGCTCCTTTGTTGCAGACAGTCTCCATTTAGAGGGCTACACTATGTTCAAACGCAACAGACACCTGTCCTACACAAATGTTCCACAGATGGCCAACAAACAGGGTGGTGGCGTTGCCGTTTATGTGAAAGAGCACATTCAAGTACGTGAAAAACAGTACGTACATAATGTCACAGACCTTGAGTTTTTGGCTCTGAAGGTTGAAGCCCCAGTGAGTGCTTTGATTGCAGCTGTGTACAGACCTCCGGACTACAGTGTGACATCGTTTCTGTCAAACCTGGAAAGCCTGCTGGACTCATTGGAGATCATGGATTGCCACCCTATCATTGTCTGCGGGGATTTCAACGAGAATCACTTATCCAACGCAAGTAAGCCAATCCTTGAGCTGTTTCAGTCCCGGGGCTATGTTCAACGCATCACTGCTGCCACCACAGATAAAAACACACTTCTGGACCTCATTTTCATCTCTAAACCACAGTATTGTCTCCACTCTGGTGTGATGAGAACATATTACAGTTATCATAATCCTGTATACTGTGTCATGTCCTCTAACAGTCCATAAAGATGGCAGCTTAGACAAAGAAGTGTGGCTGCACGCCCTAATACCAAAATTGAGTGAGTGAAACATGTATTAATAATAATTTAAAAGACTAAATTATTGAAACCTGCAATGATTAAATACATTATGGTGTAATAATTTAGAGGTGTCTTTGTTGCAGCTGTACCTGATGTTAATCTTTTCAGCACAGTTGGCAGGTAAAAAAAAATCCACTGAGCATTATTTTTTTTTAGGATAATTCATTGTTTGTCTCTGTTTATCTTGATATGTAAAGAAAACCCAATCTTGCAATGTAAAGTAAACCCAATTTTTACTGTATCAATTTAATATCAGCTTGTCAATAAATGGAGCGTTCCTTTGTAACCATAAACTTCAACTTGAAGCAATCAGTCTTGGTAGGATGATTAAGGTGTGGTTGGGTGAAATTAACTAAAAGATAAAAAATTATTATATGTGACAAAACATACAACTGCAGTAAATCATATTGTTGTACTTAATTTAGTAAGCATAGTAAGACATATTGTTTGGTAATGTTAACTTTTGGTAGTATTGGATAATGTGATTGGTCATTATTTTTTCAGGTAACCATATTGTTAGGAAATATATTTACAACATATCTTGGGCTGTACATCCCAAGTACAGCCCTAAACATTCAGCAGCTGTGTACAGCATTGTACACAGCTGCTATCATTTACAGTGGCAAAAATATATCAGAAAGTATGTGTTGTATATGCAACAAACACTTTCTGGTATATTGGTACCTACCAGCTCAAACCCCACATTTACATGCCACCCAGTTTCAGGGTGGGTGGCTGTTATAGACTATAACTCATGTAGGTTTACTTTCTCCTGGATGAGAGACCCAGTTCTCCTGTGTCCTCTGTGAGGACACCGCCAGCTTTGGCCTCACATCCTTCATCACTGTGAAGAAGGACAACAACCAACAGTTACTTCCAGGCTGGACTATTGTAATTCCCTACTGTCAGGTTGCTCAAATAAGTCTCTTAAGACTCTCCAGCTGATCCAGAATGCTGCAGCGCGTGTTCTCACAAGAACTAAGAAAAGAGATCATATTTCTCCTGTATTAGCTTCTCTGCATTGGCTTCCTGTTGAATCCAGGATTGAGTTTAAAGTCCTTCTCTTGACCTACAAAGCTCTAAATGGTCTAGCACCATCATATCTAGAAGAGCTCCTAATACCCTATTGTCCCACTAGAGCACTGCGCTCCCAGAATGCAGAGTTACTGGTGGTACCTAGAGTCTCTAAAAGTAGAATGGGAGCCAGAGCCTTCAGTTATCAGGCTCCTCTCCTATGGAACCAGCTCCCGATCTGGGTTCGGGGGGCAGAAACTGTCACCTCATTCAAGAATGAACTTAAAACTCTCCCTATTTGATAAAGCTTATAGTTAGGGAGGGAGCAGCCGTCACACCTAACTGGCCCAACTGCTTTTCTCTCCATAATTGTAGAGTAGATAATACATAACAAAGTAGAGGGAGGGTGCGCAGCCAACCGAGCCAGCCGCAGGGGAGACCTCGCTTCCCAAGCTACCTCGCCTAACCGCAGTTACCTGGTTAACCTATAGATAGTCCCTAACCCTCCTCCTTTGACACACACTGAGCTGCTCCTCCTCTCCCTTCAGTTTCTCCTACTGCCATTACTATTACTATTACTTTGTGTGCAGCCCATCCCAGAAAGTGCTTGTTACTAATCCTAGCTTCTGGGGAGTTTACCCCCCCGAGTCCTTATGCTTTTTCCCCAGCCGTAATTCCCTTGGAGAACGCTGGCACCAAGACCTGGTTGCAGCTGTCGCCGGTGGTCCTGCTGCACTCCCCTGCTGAGAGCTCAGCGATGCCCTGCAATGTCATGCAAGCGCCCTCCGCTTGAACCCTGCAGCTTCCCGCTCACATCCAGTCACTGTTCCATTATTAATGTGACTACTATCGCCACTTAGTTCATCACACCCCCAACCGCCTCGGTCAGACACAACCTACCAAGAGCCTGGGTCTGTCCGAGGTTTCTTCCCAAGAGGGGAGTTTTGAAAGCACATGCAACTGAACGAAGTATACCGATTGTGTCTTCCAAGAAAACATAAAGAAGGAAAAAAGATGGTATGAAAAAATAAATTAATAAAATAAAAGTGATAAAATACTAAATAAGCATACACTGTCAATCTCATAATGCAGGTATATACCACTCATCAATGTACCAAAATAAATTGGTGTCCTAGAGTGTGTGTCCATGGGTCAGTAGTGTAAGTTGCAAATTGTTGGTCTGTTCATTGTTGGCACAAAACCAAAACTCTTAACAGAGCACACGTAAATTTGAAGATGTAAGGAGCTGTAGCATTGTGACCTTTGATGATCCCAGGGGACCAGAAGTGCTGCTTGTGTATCTGGCCAGTCTTTGTGTGAGGACAGCATCACTGTTGTGACATGGAGGAGTTAAGCAGAGGCCTTAGATGGAAAAAGAGCAAAACATTATGCCTCCAGACTTTAATTCAAATAGCAACCACAAACAGTACCAACAGTGTTTTTGTTAGTTCTTTGGTCAAAAAGGGATCTTGTACTAAGTTAATACAAATAACAGTTACCTTTACAACTTGTTTAGGGCGAAGTGTAAACATAACATATTAAAAACATTACCTTCTGTTGTGAAAGACTCTTCAGCGCTGTCAGGTGGAAAGCAGGCAGTGTGGTCCATTTTTTCAGTTTTAGAGCCAGAGAGAAGGTGACGCAAAGGCAGGCAGGTGTTATCTCATCCTCTGCTTGGAAGAATGGCTGGGACTAGCATGAAGGGAAAGGTGTCCCTGTGAGGTCCAACAGTGACTGTCTGTCCATTGTTGATGGAGAGTGAAGCTGCTGCTGCTGCTGCTACATCTGTTGGTTGTTGTCCTTCTTCACAGTGATGAAGGATGTGAGGCCAAAGCTGGCGGTGTCCTCACAGAGGACACAGGAGAACTGGGTCTCTCATCCAGGAGAAAGTAAACCTACATGAGTTATAGTCTATAACAGCCACCCACCCTGAAACTGGGTGGCATGTAAATGTGGGGTTTGAGCTGGTAGGTACCAATATACCAGAAAGTGTTTGTTGCATATACAACACATACTTTCTGATATATTTTTGCCACTGTAAATGATAGCAGCTGTGTACAATGCTGTACACAGCTGCTGAATGTTTAGGGCTGTACTTGGGATGTACAGCCCAAGATATGTTGTAAATATATTTCATAACAATATGGTTACCTGAAAAAATAATGACCAATCACATTATCCAATACTACCAAAAGTTAACATTACCAAACAATATGTCTTACTATGCTTACTAAATTAAGTACAACAATATGATTTACTGCAGTTGTATGTTTTGTCACAAATAATAATTTTTTATCTTTTAGTTAATTTCACCCAACCACACCTTAATCATCCTACCAAGACTGATTGCTTCAAGTTGAAGTTTATGGTTACAAAGGAACGCTCCATTTATTGACAAGCTGATATTAAATTGATACAGTAAAAATTGGGTTTACTTTACATTGCAAGATTGGGTTTACTTTACATAGCAAGATAAACAGAGACAAACAATGAATTATCCTAAAAAAAACATAATGCTCAGTGGATTTTTGTTTTACCTGCCAACTGTGCTGAAAAGATTAACATCAGGTACAGCTGCAACAAAGACACCTTTAAATTATTAGACCATAATGTATTTAATCATTGCAGGTTTCAATAATTTAGTCTTTTAAATTATTATTAATACATGTTTCACTCACTCAATTTTGGTATTAGGTGCAGACCTTTACTTCTTTGTCTCAGCTGCCATCTTTATGGACTGTTAGAGGACATGACACAGTATACAGGATTATGATAACTGTAATATGTTCTCATCACACCAGAGTGGAGACAATACTGTGGTTTAGAGATGAAAATGAGGTCCAGAAGTGTGTTTTTATCTGTGGTGGCAGCAGTGATGCGTTGAACATAGCCCCGGGACTGAAACAGCTCAAGGATTGGCTTACTTGCGTTGGATAAGTGATTCTCGTTGAAATCCCCGCAGACAATGATAGGGTGGCAATCCATGATCTCCAATGAGTCCAGCAGGCTTTCCAGGTTTGACAGAAACGATGTCACACTGTAGTCCGGAGGTCTGTACACAGCTGCAATCAAAGCACTCACTGGGGCTTCAACCTTCAGAGCCCAAAACTCAAGGTCTGTGACATTATGTACGTACTGTTTTTCACGTACTTGAATGTGCTCTTTCACATAAACGGCAACGCCACCACCACGTTTGTTGGCCATCTGTGGAACATTTGTGTAGGACAGGTGTCTGTTGCGTTTGAACATAGTGTAGCCCTCTAAATGGAGACTGTCTGCAACAAAGGAGCCTTGTAGGTGAGTTTCTGTGAGACACAAAACATCTGCTAGACACAGTTCATGGTGGCTCTTGATGTCATTCACGTGGCATGGCAAACCTTCTGTGTTATGGTGAACAATGGTCAGAGTGTCATGTCTATTCACAGTCTGTGTGATTTTGAGAAGAGGCATCATGTCATCTAAATTGACTTGTCTCATGGTCCGTAGGGCTGCAGTGATTTGTGAGTTGGCATATATTTTACTCTCGTCCATATCCAGAATGTGCAGTCCTCTGAGAGAGGTCACTCTGCTGACAGCTACGTAAGCCATGCCGGGTTCAAAAATGTGTTTCAGTGACACTACAGCTGATGTCCTTGTCATACCTTGAACCTTATGAATCGTACAAGCAAAGGCCAGTTTGATAGGAAACTGTCTGCGTACCACTCCTTTCTGTTTCATATTCTCCTCCGCTCTGTCGATGTACACTAGATTGTCTGGTCCTCCTGGTGCTCTGTTACGATAATTCCTTCCAGCTGTTTCATCATCCAGCATAGTGACATGTGCGACACCATTTTGTTGTTTCTGGTGAGCATGACTCTGACACCTTCAGCAACGTTTAGCGTATCTGGTAACTCATTTCTGTTTCCTTTAAATGGTTTGGCTTGTCGTGCCATTCTGCCTGTCTGTGGATCCTTTTTATAGTCATCAGCATCAATCTCGGTGATGTGAGAATGGAGCAGAGCTAACATTGCAGAGTTGTGTGAATCAACTTGTTTATTAGTTGCAAAAATGTGTAGCACATCAGTTGGACACAGTTCTGGTTTGGTGACGGCCTGTGACAACAAAGCTCTGTCTGGCTCAGACAACTCCTCTGACTTTTCTTTCACACGGATCCTGTTCAACATCTCTGCAAAGGCAACATCATCCTTCTGACGCATAATCTCAGTCAGAGTGATCATCTGAAAGTGTTGATGCCATAGGTCAATCTCACATGGGTCATACACACAGAGGGGCTTGGACTGTCGCACTGGTGGAAGCTGAAAAAATCTCCGACAGCTATTACCGACATTCCTCCGAATGGTCTCTGACTGCCTTTGATCTGTTTGAGTCTCGCATCAACATAGGCAAAAAGGGGCTTTGAAACCATGGACACTTCATCAATGATGATGATCTCAGCATTTAAAAGTTCAGATCTGACTTCATCCAAATTGTTACCAAGGCCTTGAAATGGAGGTTTTAGGCTTCTGGGCAGTTTGAGTAACGAGTGCAGTGTAGAGCCTGATATGTTGAAGGCTGCGGTTCCAGTAAATGCGGTCAACAGGACAGTTGGGTTTGATATGTCGGCCTCCTCAGCACGTCTCGGCAGTTTGCACAGTATCTTAGATGCCTCAGAGTAGATGCATTTGATTAAATGTGACTTTCCTGTTCCAGCGCCACCATTGATGTAAAAGAAGAACTGGTCTGGATTTAGGCCACAGATTCGCTTTACGCACGACTCTCTAACTGCATAGAACACACAGGCTTGTTTCTTGTTCAGATTCTGATACATTTGGCGTAACAGTATGGAATCAAATGCTGGGGGCTCTCTGATGGCTCTGACTTCTGTTACAGCATTAGCCTGGCTCTGACTTCTGTTACAGCATTAGCCTGATTACTGTATTCTGGGACATTATCTTGTTCATTTTCACAATCTGGCTCTCTTGCCTCCAGCTCTTCAATACACTCCAACCTCACAACTTCCGATTCTGGCGCCAGATTACACCATTCATCAATCACACCTCTGTTCTGCTCAAACTCCTCAACAGCATTCTCAATCTCGTCACTGTTTTTCTCATATTTGTCTCTGTTTCGTTTCACAATGTGTTGGACACTCTCCAGATGATCACAACCTGGTAGTTGCACACATCCATTGCTGTAAAATGACTCATATGTGGGGTAATACGGTCTTTTCAGTTCCTGCTCTGATCGGTAGGGAACATACAGTTTCAGTAACGTGCCATAAAACTTCTCAGGATATTTTTCCTGGGATGGGCGGTAAAACCTGATGATAGCAGGCTTATCGTCTTTCCGTCTTTGCACAAATCCCATCTCATTCAGGAGGGGCAACACATTTTTACCTTTGGTCTGTTTGCCATAGACAATTCTGCAAGTAGCTGCAAAATCAGCCAAACACATCTCCTCAAACTCCAGTGTTTCAGGTCTGGCTTTGTACTTGTCAGTCAAAGACGTCATCCACACATCTGAACATTCAGGTGTTGTGTTTTCCAGGGACGAGAGGGGACGACTCATTTTCACTGCGTTGTCATCTGTCGGTATGAATACGACACCACGTGAACACTTCTTCATGTTAATTCCACATGCACGAGTCACACATTCCTGAGCGCTGACCTCTCTTTTTTGGAATACGCCTGCATTATTTCCCTCATTTCATCACATTCATTGACGTGCTCTCTGTTGGAGTTTTCGATGACTGTTTTGAGGTACTCAGAAAGTCCAGATTCTTTTTTGGTAATGTAGCTGGTGAGATATATGATGCACGAATATGCGTTGAGTATATAACTGACATCAATATTGGCATTCCAGGCTTCAAGTAGATGTGCATTATATCCATTTACCCAGCAGTCCTTGGGGTCACGCTTCAGAATGACTGCACTGGATTTATTCACCATGTTAAGGCATTGTTCGTACTCACTGTATGTCAGATTGCATTGAGTTAGGAGCTGCTGCAAACTCAGAGATGCTGTTTCAGGTTCATTCAATAACAAGTTAAGTGGTTGAAGTTTTTGCTTTGCTTTTTCCACTTCCACTGGATCAGTGCACTCACCAGGTCTCGTTATCATTGTGTTTCTGACGGGTGGTTTAGGAAATCCAAATCTGCAACCCGAGCTGCGACTTTTGAAACATGTCCTTGAGTGATTTTTGCTGTGTGTCTGCACTTCTGTGACTTTCTTGTAGAGATCAGGTTGTGAATGTGGGTCGGGCAGCTGAGCTGTGATGTATTTGGACACAAAATCTAACACAGTCTGATCGTCGTCTTCTTCAAAAACAGGAGCACCATCAACCCATATGAGACAGTGGATGTGTGGACTTCCTCGATGCTGAAACTCAACTCGGTAAAAAAAGTCAACGACTCTGCCCATGGGCTCTGCAGGAGATAAAATCAAATCCCTGAATAATGCCTCAACACGCTTATCAAACATGCGCATTGCTGTCACAGTATTGCTTCGCAGTATGTCACACTTAGCTGACCAGTCAAGCCCTTCAAAATCAACATCTTCACCTTGCTGCCTTTTTATTGCCTCGATAACCTCAGGCCATCGCATTTCACCTGCAGAAAACGTACAGAAGAATGTAGGAGTTCCCAACTGTCTGATCATGGCAAAAAGATCTCTTGTAGTTTTCTCCCAAAAAGCGAGGCATCGCCGTAATGTTTTCATAAACCTCACGGCATCTTTGTTTCGCACCAGTCTCTCCACCTCACGTTTGTCTTGCAACATTCCCGAGGTAATATTTCTTCCATCCCTCGTAAAAGGTTTTCCTTTCCTTAGCTGTATTGTCATGCTCGATGTTGCTAAATGAATTTCTGTCACAAACTGTGCAAAGAACAAGTAGTTTGTGTCCCTGGCAAAACGATCATCAACACCAAAAAGCCTTATTTTGAAATATTTACTGGGTGTTACTTTAAGAGGTCTCTGTTCATCCAGTGTGTTCTGACCAGTCGGAAACTGTACAGGGAAAGCCATGGCCTCCAGTTTAGGTGTTTTGAAAAAGCTGACAGGATTATTTCTTTCAGCAGGCGCAACAGAATAGATTCCTTCGCTGAAACATAAAATCTCCTCTGCCACGTCACAAGGCTGAAGGCACGATTCCAGAGCAAAACCTCCATTTGGCATTTCGCCTTCTTCGTCATCTCTCTGCTCATTTGGTTGTTCACCATCACATGACACCATGTCTATATCCTGTTCATTTTCAGGCTCATTTTCTGCTTCACACAGAGCATTACTCTCACACCTGTCAATTTCCATTAAATCAGTTTTATCATAATCATCTTCCTTCATTGTAGTATCCACATCATCATCATCATCATCATCCTCGTCATCATCAGGAAGTGTTGGATCACATAACTCAGGCTCATCTCTGATAGTTATGTCCTCATACTGTGGATGGATCTCTTTGAGTTTATGTACAGTGCCTTGCGAAAGTATTCGGCCCCCTTGAACGTTTCGACCTTTTGCCACATTTCAGGCCTCAAACATAAAGATATAAAACTGTAATTTTTTGTGAAGAATCAACAACAAGTGCGTCCCAATTATGAAGTGGAACGAAATTCATTGGCTATTTCAAACTTTTTTAACAAATAAAAAACTGAAAAAGTGGCAAAATTATTCAGCCCCTTTACTTTCAGTGCAGCAAAACTCTCTCCAGAAGTTCAGTGAAGATCTCTGAATGATCCAATGTTGACCTAAATGACTAATGATGATAAATAGAATCCAGCTGTGTGTAATCAAGTCTCCGTATAAATGCACCTGCTCTGTGATAGTCTCAGAGGTCCGTAAGCCGCGAGAGAGCATCATGAAGAACAAGGAACACACCAGGCAGGTCCGAGATACTGTTGTGGAGAAGTTTAAAGCCGGATTTGGATACAAAAAGATTTACCAAGCTTTAAACATCCCAAGGAGCACTGTGCAAGCGATAATATTGAAATGGAAGGAGTATCAGACCACTACAAATCTACGAAGACCCGGCCGTCCCTCTAAACTTTCAGCTCATACGATGAGAAGACTGAGAAGGAGATGCAGCCAAGAGGCCCATGATCACTCTGGATGAACTGCAGAGATCTACAGCTGAGGTGGGAGACTCTGTCCATAGGACAACAATCAGTCGTATACTGCACAAATCTGGCCTTTATGGAAGAGTGGCAAGACGAAAGCCATTTCTTAAAGATATCCATAAAAAGTGTCGTTTAAAGTTTACCAAAAGCCACCTGGGAGACACACCAAACATGTGGAAGAAGGTGCTGTGGTCAGATGAAACCAAAATCGAACTTCTTGGCAACAATGCAAAACGTTATGTTTGGCGTAAAGCAACACAGCTCATCACCCTGAACACACCATCCCCACTGTCAAACATGGTGGTGGCAGCATCATGGTTTGGGCCTGCTCTTCTTCAGCAGGGACAGGGAAGATGGTTAAAATTGATGGGAAGATGGATGGAGCCAAATACAGGACCATTCTGGAAGAAAACCTGATGGAGTCTGCAAAAGACCTGCGACTGGGACGGAGATTTGTCTTCCAACAAGACAATGATCCAAAACATAAAGCAAAATCTACAATGGAATGGTTCACAAATAAACCTATCCAGGTGTTAGAATGGCCAAGTCAAAGTCCAGACCTGAATCCAATCGAGAATCTGTGGAAAGAACTGAAAACTGCTGTTCACAAACGCTCTCCATCCAACCTCACTGAGCTCGAGCTGTTTTGCAAGGAGGAATGGGCAAAAATGTCAGTCTCTCGATGTGCAAAACTGATAGAGACATACCCCAAGCGACTTACAGCTGTAATCGCAGCAAAAGGTGGCGCTACAAAGTATTAACTTAAGGGGGCTGAATAATTTTGCACGCCCAATATTTCAGTTTTTTATTTGTTTAAAAGGTTTGAAATATCCAATACATTTCGTTCCACTTCATGATTGTGTCCCACTTGTTGTTGATTCTTCACAAAAAATTACAGTTTTATATCTTTATGTTTGAGGCCTGAAATGTGGCAAAAGGTCGAAAAGTTCAAGGGGGCCGAATACTTTCGCAAGGCACTGTAAAGCCTGAATGAGCTTTGACCAACTAACTGTCTGAAAAAGTTGGTGTCCTTTATAACACAACCGTCTCTTCAGTTTCACTCTCATCACCTGAGACTCACTTCTCAGTCTGGGTAAAGCTTCAATCGTTTCCTGGACCTCAGACGGGACACACACAACATTTCCTCGTATTAGTCTCTGACGACCTTTAGGGAGCGGTATGATTTTGACATGCTATACATCTGGATGGCGAGGTGCCTTTCCAATATGTTGAGATCTGACAGCTCAGGTGGAATGTCAGCAAGCATTAAGTTGTTGGCTACAGCGAGCGCTGGCATAGCTCCATCTTTAAGATGATCATGACAGGTGTAACAGATCCACTCACTTCTTCTCTCATCAGGCACCTTGCAGTGTTCACAGCCTTCATCGCAAACATGCACGTACTTCCCTGTCAAGCAAGCTGCAACTATATGTGGATTATTGACATAATTTGACCTTGTGCAGGGGCGGACTTGGTTTGGAAACGAGGCTTTATGGCAGACAGTGCAGACATAGGTGGGACCTTCTCTTATATGCGATCTGAAAACAGATATGGCGTCTTTGATTAAAGAGTTGTCATTGTCTCTGATACTCTCACATGTTTGTTGATTTATCAATCTGTATTTCTTTTTTATTTTATTTGCACATCTCATTTTAAACGTACTTTTAAACAGAATGTTGTTCTTCAATTGTTCTCGCATTCTTTGTCTCATTAGTTGTCTGTGTCTATCTCTGAAAGCTTGGTCATTTGCATAACGCTGATTTATATAAAATCGCATATAAGATCGCTGCCTCACTCTGAAGTCAACGTCGTTTCTGTAAAACATTGTCATTCTTTCTCTTTGTTTCATTCTAAACTCAGGCTTTTCTCTGTATGAGCTGTTCATTCTTTCTCTTTGTTTCATTCTAAACTCAGGCTTTTCTCTGTATGAGCTGTTCATTCTTTCTCTTTGTTTCATTCTAAACTCAGGCTTTTCTCTGTATGAGCTGTTCATTCTTTCTCTTTGTTTCATTCGAAACTCGCGATCTTGTCGGTATCGGGTCGTTATATATATTTGTTTTTTTTTCCGTATTTCAGGATGGTTTTGATAGCGGGAGTTAGCACACTGACCTTTTCTTTGTTTGACTGTTTCATCAGAATATTTCCTGCTTGAGTAACATGTTTTCTTTGCTTTATATGTTTCATTTGAAGCATACATTTTCCTTTCTTTCCTTTTTTGATTCTCCTTTCTTTGCGATACCTTTTCAGAGAGCAATAGTCTCCTCTTAATTTTTCTCCTTTGCTGTTTATTAAGTTTTTTCAGTTTATGCAAGACATCATCACTGGCCACAGTATTTATTGATGGAGCACTCAAGTTTGACTTACTCTCAGATGCAGAATTCACACTGAATTTAGATGATGATGATTCTGGTTCACTTTGGATATCATCAGGAAAAATGACATGAACCTCTTTATGTTTCACAGAAGATACAGACATGATGTTTGTGGACACTCCCTGTAATATGTTATCAGAGACATCTGTTGCATCAGTGTTTACCTTTGAAATAGTTAAGTTTTAATTATTCAGCACAGCATTGTGTGATGTGACACAGTTTGAGCTGATCTGGCTAGACATTTCTGGTTCAGTTTCCATATGAGTGAATACTTCTTGTACAGATTTGTCACCGATGTGAGCACTAAGGCTTGTCTCCGTTTGAAGAGCAGTTGATACAGCAGCAGTGTGAGTTGTAGGCTGACTGTCTCTGTCTGAGATAGCAGTATTCAGGATGGCAGTGTTCATATTGTAAAACTCCACAGGCTTCAACTCATAGTTACAGGAGGGCTGTGTACCCGACATTCTGTGATACTTCAGAAGCCGATCTATCATATCCCCAAGATGTGAGAAAGTCAGCATGACAGCAGTACCAGGAGTGTGAGAACCATGGGGGAGGGGCAAACCTTTGGCTGTTCTGGAGTGTGGATCAAAGAAACCGTATCTGCCGGACTTTGTTCTGAATACGGCAATGCATAATGCACTCATCAGGAGCAATCCATACTGGACATCGGAAAGCAAGCAGCTGAGTCCGGCCTCTAGGTCCAGAAAACTGTCTAAAGCACCGGGTAACGGTTCTCCTAATGTGCCATATCTAGATTCTTGTTCCACGTCCACATAATATGTATGCATGCGTGCAGGTACTTCGCGAGGGAGCTCGTCAGTTGTCAGATAGATGTCATTAACTCTTTTTCTGACCTCTTTATACATCGTATTACCTTTATCCAAAACAAGGTCAAGATCTGCTCTGGTGATGTTTTCATTCTCGTGAAGGAACGACAGAAATGTTAGTGAGTTGCAGGTACACTGCTTATTTCTGTTTTTACCATATTTACAAGAGGCCTGGCTGCGGGATGCACGGACTTGTCTTTCAGAAGGCTGACCTGCTGGATTTACATAGTCTGCATGAGAAGGGCCTGCTACACACTGAGGGTGTCCACTCTTTACATTAGAATAAGACGCCTGTGGTGATATGACACTTTGACCTCTGTGGTTTACCTGGTTAGCTCCAGAAGAAACTGCCACACATCTTTTCTTGACCATGTCAGCATAAGATACCTGTGGTACACCTGGCTCACCACTTTGACCTCTGAGCTTTACCGGGGTGATAATAGAAGGCCTTGCTTCACCATCGCTGTGACATCCTCTCTCATCAGCAGAAACCTTTGGTACATCACTCTGACTTCCCTGTGTCACACTTTCATCATCATGAGACGCTGCAGCCATCTTCACCTCTCCACAGCTCTGAGGACCAACACATTCTACCTGTTCACCTGTTGTACCCTGAACCTCCTTTGACCTCTGATGGCGCAGGCTTGCAGCTTGTGACCTCTTACTCTTCTTAGGCATTGTTGATGTGATCCAAAACCACAAATCTTGTTTTATTTTTATTGTAGACAATCAAGATAATAAACACAATATGAATCAAAATATATTAACTTAGCAAGATAAGAAAGTAGATTCAAGCAGTATATGCTCTTGGTAATGGTAATTTATGTCAAAAATATTCTATTTATATTTATTTTAAAGCAAAACACTAAATGCTCAAATAAATGTTTTCCCACAAAATCTTTCTTATAGATATTTAGAAGTAAAACTAAAGTTGAAGTATCAAACAAATTATATATGAATATACTGTATTTCAGTGGTACTTAAGTTTCTATATCTTCAGCAAATTGAAACCAAATAGGACACAGGGATATGGTTTATTTAGTATTTTAAGGCACTATCAAGAAATCTGTACTGATGTTCAAATACTGTGCTTTTCGAGGAATAACTTTGGTATTTGTATATTTAAGGTTTTGTAATTGCCAGATTAAATGTCTTCAACCTTAATATATTCAGAGGTTTATTTTAATATAAGCAAAGAATACAGTTTCTCCTTACAGTCTGTTTATTTATTTCATAAAGATTTAACCAACAATAAAGCACGTACAAAACTTGTTGATGTAAACAATGTAAGTGGATCTATAGATGAGGTACAAATATGTGAATCAGAGAAAAATAACTCAATGTATGTAGTGTAATTACTTTTACACTTGTACAAACAAAAACTGATTATGTGTACTCTGGTGTGAATATATTTGCAGTCAAAACAAACCTGTTGGTTGTCGTGCTTCCAAGGTGCACTCCCAGGTGAGGACTTCTTCACTGCAATAGATAGTAATAACTTCACAAACACAAGTTAAAGTTCACACAATAGGCTCCTATAGGAGGAGAGCATCACTCCGTAGGCAGACTCCGCAGTCTGTCTCTCACCAGTGAGCTCTGACTCTCTTCCTCTTTTGCCTGTCTTTTATTGAAGTTTAACAAGGGCAGTTACATATCACACACGAACATCTGTCTCTACAAAGTGGGCTGTTGCTTTTGATGGATTGTGACTGTGCCAGGTCTTGGTGTCCTCCGTCCTTGCTTACTCCATCCCACAGAGGAACATGTCTTCCTTTGCACGATGCAGGCCACCTGTGTGCAGCCTTGGCTCTGTTCTCGTGCAGCATACTTTTAGCTCGTTAAGTCTAGGCAGCTTGCTGTAATAATTAGGCAGTATATTATAGGAACATAAGTCATTTGGTCAGCAAAGCGTGTGTATCTATATCCCACAATTCCCCCTTTTGAACTCTACTAGAGTTCAACATACCAAAAGAGAAGAGAGGTCAGAGAACGAGATATTCCAAAAAACAAAAATAGAGTCAGAACATGGCACGTCTAGGTAAAGGCACTTCTAGGTAAAAATCACTTCTAGATAAATTGTAAAACACTTCAGTAGAAAATGTAAAAGATGGTAAAAAATGTAGAAAATGGAAAAACACTTCTAATATTAAGAGCATACTTTTGTTAACTTTTTATGGAATAAAAAGTTCCCACACCCCCTTTTGGACTCACCTAAGTGAGTCCACAACATATTATTTACAATTACAAGGCACTTAAGTTCTTCTAGGGTAACACCTAGGTGGGGCAGTTTTGGCGGGGGAGTTCAAAATCATACCAGAAAATGAAAGTAACAATGGGGACGCTATGTACCCCTAAGATACCTGCCACAACACATCTAGCAAGCTTAATCCTTCCCTGGCAAGTCTCTTCCCATACAAGTTACTTATAACAGCACCGCTTTATAAGTTGGTTTTAACCCTCAGCTCAGACTCAAACCAGACAACTCCTGCAATTTGCACACAATGAAAAATGGTTAATGAAACGGAAAGCGGAGGTGTGTTAAAGAAAACACGCCCAATAAGTTGGGTTCAACGGTGGATGGTAGCTTGGCACGCTACATGTAGGAGAGAAAGCGCTTATTTCACCTTTCTCTCTGGTGATTCTCCTCTTCAGGTCACAGGGGTGGACTACCCTGGACCTCGTTGGACACTGGAGAGGATTATTCTGCCTCTTTTTCCCTAGTGTCTGGCGGAGAGCCCTCCGCGCTGGCAGCCAGATCTCTGGCTACTTCCTTGGTGGAGCGGCCTGGCTCCTGGGCAGCAGCACACTGGCTCCAGTGGTACCACTGTTTACCTTTTCCCTCGAGCTGCACTGCGTGGGATGTTCTCGCCGTCACTCTGAAGGGCCCCTGCCAGCGAGGTTCAGACCACTTCCTCTTAATTGCTTTCAGGAGCACCCACTCAGCGTCTGGAGGAGTTTTGGTTTCTGCGTCTGGGTGTGCTGCGGTCACCTGTTTAGAAAACAAAGAGACTGTGCCCTGTAGCTGGCGGAAAAAGGCTTTGTGAGAAATGGTTACAGGTGAAGGCTCAGTAAGTGGAAGCTGAGACCAGGGCCCCGGGAAACACCTCCCTGTTTGTAGCTCATATGGTGAGAGGCCTGTCCTACTGTTTACTGACATTCTTATCGACATGAGAGCCAGGGGGAGGGCTTGCAGCCAATTCATCCCTGTTTGGTTGCATATTTTAGACATTTTGTTTTTTAAGGTCAGGTTCATCCTTTCTACCTTGCCTTGAGATTCAGGGTGGTATACGGAGCCAAATTTATGCTTTAGCCCCAACATGAGTTCCACCTTTTGCAAAACTTTGTTTTTGAAATGGGAACCATTATCTGACTTTATCCTTTCAGGGAACCCATGCTGGGGAATGTATTGGTTGATTAGAAATTTAATTACGGTCTGAGCGTCTTCATTTTTTGCGGGCATGGCCTCTGGCCATCCAGTGTAGGAATCCACACACACCAGCAAATACCTGCAACCCTGTACCCTGTTCGTCATGTCAGTGTAGTCAATCACAATCTCTTTCCCTGCCACTGTCTCAAGGGGGTACTGTCCCCCGTCTGGTTTCACTGTAGGCTTAGGGTTGAATGCTTGGCATTGGGGACAGGTCTTGGTTACCTGCTCTACCATTGGTTTCATGAATGGATGCCACCAATGTTGTAGGTTTCTCAACATCTGACTGACCCCTACATGTCCCACCCCATGAGCTTCTTCTAGGGCCGTCTCCCGTACCCCTGGTGGCAGAATAGGTCTACCATCCGGGCCCCGCCACAACCCCTCACTTTGCATAGCTCCCCTGCTTTTCCAAACAGTTTTTTCTTGGGGGGAAGCTCGTGCTTGTAACTCAATGATTGTTTCTTTGCTAAGCTCGGCCCTGGTTTCTAGGTCTGCAGTCATCATTAGATGGTGTGCCAAATATCCTGCTGCGGTTTTTGCGGCGCTGTCTGCTGCTTCATTTCCCTTACTCACTCTATCTTGAGTATTGCTGTGGCCCTTACATTTGACTATAGCTACCTTGGCTGGTAGGAGAATAGCTTTTGCTAATCTTTTCATTTCTTCCTCATGTTTAATAGGTTTTCCTCCTGCTGTCAAAAACCCTGCCCTCTGCCACTGTGGTAATTCAAGGTGAGCTGCTCCTGTTGCATAGGCTGAGTCAGAGTATACAGTTACTGCTTGATTTTTTCCTAGCTCTAAGGCTCTGATGAGTGCTTCCACTTCTGCTTTCTGTGCTGACTGCGCACCTTGCGTCCTTTCTGCTTCTAATGTTACCACTTCCCCTCCTGTGTCTTCAACCACTGCATATGCTGCTTTCAGTCCCTCAGTCTCATGTCTGAAACAACACCCATCTGTGAATAGCACTCTTCCTTCCCCTAGTGGTTGTGCAGCTAAGTCTGGTCTGACTTTTTCCACTTTTCTTGTCCTGTCCTCACACTCATGTGGTTCCCCCTCCCCCATCTGGTCTGCCATGTTAATGCCTTCATGTGTAAAGGTCAGGTTTGGGGCCTGCAAAACTTTACTGATTCGCCTTTGTCTGGTTGGTGTGAGTGAAAACATGGCTGAGTTAACAAAGGACACTATGCTGTGGGAGGTCAACACTATCAGGGGGTGTCCCATAACTATGTGTGATGATTTCTGAATGCATTTTGCCACCCCTGCAGCATGTTGTGTGCAGGCGGGCTGGCGTTTTTCAATTTGTTCAAATGGGATGCTCATGTAGTTCAACACTACTCTGTCACCCCCTTTTTTCTGAAACAAAACCCCATTAGTTGCTTGTTTTGTTTCAGAAACATCCAAGTGGAAGGGCAGGGAGTAGTTTGGGCAGGCCAGATTTGCTGCTGCAGCAAGGGATTGTTTAAGTTTAATGAATGCCTCATTGCCTTCAAATGTCCAGTCTAAGGCTGAGGACAAATTGCGCATGCCCTGTTGGCGTACCATAGCCCGGAGGGGATCTGTAAGGTCGACATAGCCTGGAACATAGGATTTGCTGTAGCCTGTCAAGCCCAAAAATGACAACATGTCTTTCACAGTACATGGTTTCGGGTGGGCCAAAATAACTGATCTGTGTGCAGGGGAAACACCTACACCACTGCCTGAAAGGATTCTGCCCAGAAAGGTAACTTCTCTTCTACAGACTTGTATTTTCTTCCTGCTTACTTTGTAACCCTCCCTAGCCAGGGTGGTCAAAACATCTTTGGTAGCCTGCAGACAGGCAATTGCGGTGGGTGCAGCTATCAGAAGATCATCTACATATTGTACCAGAACGGTGTCAGGTGGTAGGGTACAATCTGTCAGTGAGTTTTTCAGAACTTTGTTAAACAGGCCTGGGGAGAGGTTAAACCCTTGTGGTAGGCGTGTGTATCGCATGGGGCGACCCATGTATGTGAATGAGAAAATATCTCGCAGATGTTCGGCCAGAGGGAGGCAGAAAAATGCATTTGAGAGATCTAACACTGTGTACCAGTGGTGTTGTGGTCCTATGTCAGCGAGAGCAACATGTGGGTTAGGTACAGTGAGAGTGGTGTCTACAATGAGATCATTTATGGCGCGCAGGTCATGAACCATCCTATATTTACCTGTTTCTGCTTTCAAAACTGGGAGGATAGGTGTGTTCCACTGGGAGCGAGAGGGTTCTAAAACCCCTGCCTCAATCAATCCTGTGACTGTAACTGAAATGCCTAGTTCCCTTGCCTTAGAGCGTGAGTATTGTGGTATCCATACAGGCGGAGATGGCCTAAGGTGAAAGGTCAGCGGGCACACAATGCACTAAACCTACATCAGTCGGTGTTTGTGACCAGAGAGTGGTGGGAAGACCATCTAACATGGCTTTAGCATCTTGATGGTCAGTCCTTTCCCTACCATGGTGCCTAGCAATTAAGTCATGTTGGAGAAAAGCTGTGTCTCGACCCTCACAGAGAATGCGCGGAAGGTTTTGGTGGAGAGAGGTATTGAACTTTGGGGAGAGGGTGAGTGTCCAGTCGGTGGCAGTCAGGGCTGTCTTGACCATCGGGCCTAGGGATTTAGCGTCGTGGCCGGGGTGTAAGGCAAGTGAGACATGTGGGGCAGATTCTTCAGTCATGACAAACCATGGCAACTGATCAGGGGTTTGCTGGACCGCCGGCTACGCCTTCAGGTCCCACAAAGATGTTTTGAGAGTGGATGTCCCATCTGGTGTCCGCTATCGTGTCAAAAGCGTCTTGATAACAGAGATCAGAGTGGACATCATAATTTAGGGTGACATGTGGGGGATCTGGGGGAGGGACAAAGGGTGCAACTTGCGAGATCCAGGGCTTCCAGAGGAAGAACTGTTTCAGGACCCCCGAGCCCGGGCCTTCTGGAGACAACATAGCCCAGTAAATGTCAGCATAGGAGTCAGAGGTGGGGGAAAGGATGTATTGTCCGTGGCCCTGGTTTCCTTCAGAACAGGTCATTTTGACGGCCGTCAGGGAAAGTCAGTAATATTCCATCAGCACAACACAGGATAGACACGGCCAGTTTTATGAGGAGATCTCTGCCAAGGAGGTTCATAGGAACCGTGGGAGAAACAACATATGGATGGAGGGACGCATTGGTTCCCTATAGCTGTATGCAGTGGTTTTGTTATTGGCAGTTTTGCTTTTCCCCAGAGAAACCCATCACCGTAATGTGACTTGGTGAAATGTGTTGTGATGGACAATGTCTGATTGTTGAGCAAGTAGCTCCTGTGTCAACTAAGAAGGGCTGAACAGTTCCTTCTACTCTCATGGACACCATGGGATCTGCCGTGGTCCCTGGGTCCTGTTGCTCTGCTGGGGAGTGTCATTGTGGCTGTTGTTGACCTGGCTCCCAGCCAGCCCAGTTCCATTCAGCCATCTGGAATTGTGCTTGGGGTGGCCCTGTTGGTGGTCCCTGCAGTGGCTGGTATGGACCCCTTTGCAGGTACCCTTCCCCCTGTGACTGACCCCCATTTAGCGGGACCTCCTAGACCAGTGTCCCATCTGACCACAGGCAAAGCAGGCTCCTGGAGTTCCCCTCGGGCGGGCGCGCCCCCGCCCCCTCCCTGGTCTCCCTCCTCCTCTCCCATATCCCCTCCCACTATTTTGTTGCCATTTGGGGAGGACCCCGCCTATAGGGTGGGGGTTGGGCATAGGATTGTGGTTGTGTGTGTGGAGGGGCTGGGATCCAGTCAGGAATGGGGAAAAGGTCAGGAGTGGGGGGCCCTGCAGTTAAAGCCATGACATGTCTGCCTTTTTTGTCCTTGTCTTTCTTTCCCTCATTAATCTTTTGCCTAGCCTCAGCTAATTGCATTTTGAGCAGTTGAGCCTGAAGCTCTTTAAGGCCAGATTCCTCTGTGTCTTGGTTGTCTTGAGCGCGTGTCATGTGAAAAATTATATGGTGCTCCCACTTAGTGGAGTCTGCACCAATCATGTCTGGATTTTCCTCAATAGCCTGTTTAACTGGTTCTGGAACTCCCTTAAGCATCGCAGTTCTGTACCACTCTTGCTGTACTCCTGGTTTGCCAGGGTGACAGCCTGTCTGATTTATCCATTTTTCCTTACAGCAGTCTAGGAAGTCTCTAGGGCTTTGTTTGGCATCCCATTTGAATTTAGGGATGGCAGCAGCCTTGGAAATGGGATATCTGTCCCTCAGATGTTTGCCTATAGCGGTGGATACGTGGGTGAAGGCGACGGAATCTGCCAGGGTGAGTGTACCTGCTCCTGTCTCTAGTTCCCTCACATCGGTTGCTAGCATACAGCGGTGCGTTATGGCCCTAAAGTCTCCTAAGGCTAATTTATAGCCTGCTGTTAATCCTTCTAATTTTCCCTAGCCAGTTACCTCCACCCTTGCGCTATCGGGAAGAGTTATCGACTAAGCCCTGCAGATCACCCATAGCAAATGGTCTATACTTATCTTGGGGCCCCCACTCTGAAAAGGGGACCCATAAACCCGGTTGTTTTTCCCTTCCCCTCATCCTGTCCTTCCTCAAGTTCTTCCTCACTCTCCTCCTCTGTCTTTTCTCCTTCTTCTAGCTCTACTCCCTTGCCTGTCTTTCCCTTACGATCCCTGACGGGTTGCTCATAGGCTTTTCCTTGACGCTTACGTAAGTAATAGTGTCTGCTTGGTTGGTCAGGCCTCCATTTCCCTGTAAGGGTCATTGTGACCTCCCCTCGTTCTGCATCGAGTCAGGCTCCTCTTCCGAATCCGTACCTGTCCCTTGCTTGGAGCCCGCTCGTTTCCTGTCCCTGGGCTTACCTGCCCCCTTTTTTTTCTCTGTCCCGACTCTGCTCATTACCCCACCTTAACCTCTCTTTTTCTCTTTCTCTCTCCAATTCCCCTCTTGCCCATTCAGATAATGTTGTCCCTTTGTCGTCTCTGTCACTTCCGCTGTATTGCTTACCTACCCTTTCGCTCTGCTTGCTGCTACCTCCCTTGTCGCCGCCCCCTCCGCCCTCCTCCGGATCCTCCTCAACGGCCATCCATCTAGCTCCTCCCCTTCACCTGTTTGGCTCTTGCCTGCTAGTGGGGCGGAGGGGGACGCGAGCTTGTCGCCCCTGTAACTTCCACTATCCCTTCCTTAACATCAAACACTGGGTACAGCCCTGTGGTGGGTTGCGGAGGGGAGTAAGGTGGTGGGTGTTGTTGTTGTTGTTGCTTCTGCCCTGGTTCTTCCACCATCAAATGTTTTACTCCTTGCCATAATAGCGCCCATTGTGCCCATTTCTTTCTATCTTGATTTGCTTTGTCTCTCCTGTCTTTAGCTTTGCCTTTTTTTTTTTTTCAACCAACTTCCTGTTTTCACATCTTTCTGTGCTTCTTCCTGATCCTGACCTGCTCTCTTTTCCTGTCTCCAAAATGCTGCTAACAGTGGATCTGTGCATTTAGTAATTTCCCCCTGATCGGTCAGTATCTGATTAACATCTTTCCTCATTTGTATCATCATATCCTCTGCCTCCTTCCCTGTCCCATAGGCCGCTTTCACTGCTTTTTCCATTACTTCTAACTGCTCCCCAACTGGCTTATATGGTCCTTTAATTCCCCAACCCCCATCGTCTATCTCTCTGTTGAATTCCCCGTCCATTTTATTTAATTAGTGACACTAGTGTTTATGAATTTGCCAAGGTATGTTTATTAATTTTGCCAGAAATATTTATCCAAAACTGCCACACACTTAATATTTCCTAAATTGCCACACAGAAAATCCCTTGATCTAAATATCCACAATTTACTTCAACAGGCCACTGCTTTATGTTAACACCGTCAGGTTTCAGGCAGTGCTGCTGCTTCAATTGCTTCTATTTAGCATTCATACACATTGATCATTCATGCATTACCCTTAATTTGGATGAGTCAATTTTTCATCATTTTTTTTTTTTTTTTTTTTTTTTAAACCTTGATTGTGGCCAGTTGAGATTTATGGCACACTATGTCCCTGGTTCTCAACCCTTAAACAGGAAAGTAATATTCCTATTTGACACCAAAATCAAGTTTCCCTATACCGTGGTTTTGGCCAGCTGGGAAATATGGCACGCTATACCCTGGTACCCAGCCTCTGCACAATCGAACTAGCTCAATTGTCTGACACCAAAACCAACAAGTCATGTGAACATTGGATTATTTTGTCATATCACCTAAATAGTGTGAAATGGTTCAATAATACAATCGTTCACCAGTCATACCTAGGAGACTTTAACTCCTATATGGAGGACTTTAACCTCTGCTTTGAAAGGACTTTAACCTTTCTTCTTAAAGGACTTTAACCTTTTTTCTTAAAGGACTTTAACCTTTTTCTTAAAGGACTTTAACCTTTTTCTTAAAGGACTTTAACCTTTTTCTTAAAGGACTTTAACCTTTTTTCTTAAAGGACTTTAACCTTTTTCTTAAAGGACTTTAACCTTTTTTCTTAAAGGACTTTAACCTTTTTCTTAAAGGACTTTAACCTTTTTTCTTAAAGGACTTTAACCTTTTTTCTTAAAGGACTTTAACCTTTTTTCTTAAAGGACTTTAACCTTTTTCTTAAAGGACTTTAACCTTTTTCTTTAAAGGACTTTAACCTTTTTCTTAAAGGACTTTAACCTTTTTTCTTAAAGGACTTTAACCTTTTTTCTTAAAGGACTTTAACCTTTCCGGAGGACTTTAACCTCTTTTTCCTTTTGTTTTGAAGATGTCTCAATTCTCGGGTGTTTCAACCCAGCCAAAACCGCTCCTCGTCAGGACACGGGTGGAGTTGCCAAACTCAGACTTTCACAAATATTTCCTCATATTTGTTCCATAAACCATACCATATTTCCTGTACCTTTATAAAAATGGAAGTTGTCACTATGTATTTAATTAATGAATTTTAGCGGTCTGTGGGTTACTAAGACGTTGAACACCCTTGATTTAGAATAGTCAATGCAGAATAATGGTCTGCTTACCTTATTTATGGCGCCAGATGTTCAACGCGACTTTTCACCCTTGGACCGAACCTTTGTCAATCAATTTGAAGAATCCTCTTTTCCTCTCATCCCGGACGAGCCCCCAATTGTCGTGCTTCCAAGGTGCACTCCCAGGTGAGGACTTCTTCACTGCAATAGATAGTAATAACTTCACAAACACAAGTTAAAGTTCACACAATAGGCTCCTATAGGAGGAGAGCATCACTCCGTAGGCAGACTCCGCAGTCTGTCTCTCACCAGAGAGCTCTGACTCTCTTCCTCTTTTGCCTGTCTTTTATTGAAGTTTAACAAGGGCAGTTACATATCACACACGAACATCTGTCTCTACAAAGTGGGCTGTTGCTTTTGATGGATTGTGACTGTGCCAGGTCTTGGTGTCCTCCGTCCTTGCTTACTCCATCCCACAGAGGAACATGTCCTCCTTTGCACGATGCAGGCCACCTGTGTGCAGCCTTGGCTCTGTTCTCGTGCAGCATACTTTTAGCTCGTTAAGTCTAGGCAGCTTGCTGCAATAATTAGGCAGTATATTATAGGAACATAAGTCATTTGGTCAGCAAAGCGTGTGTATCTATATCCCACATGGTACAGAGCTCCACAGCAACACGGTCCAGGAACAACTACAGCTCTTTTCTTGTATAAATATAGATTTGGACTTCAATTTATTGTTATGTACATTAACAAGAGACTGTTTTCTTCAATGATACACTTTGTAACAGCAACTTATATATTTGGAAATTTACCAGATCTAATTTTGAATTAGTTTTTACAGTCAAATGTTTGTGATAAAAGTTAAACAAAATGTGTGTTATTTATGTGTTTCCAGTCTTTTCAATTAATTTAATGAACAAACTAAAAAATACTTAATAATTTATTTAATTATGACTGTTACCAAATAGAATATTGATACAATATGGACAATTCAAAAATACAATAAGGTTTTTGCCAATTGAAAAGGCCAAATCAAATGTGTGTGAGAGAGAGACAAGAGAGGTAGAAAAAGTGTGAGCAGAGAAACTCACAGATCCATAAAACAGAATGATCAGGTTCCAATCAACCAATGAATCCAAAACAGATACCAATAATCTGTAGCTTTCCAACCAGAACAAATGGGTATGATAATATTTGAACCAGAACCAGAGGGTAACTTGCAACAGAACCAAATGTGGATAGAGCGGGATAGAATTAGAGGGATAGAATGATAGAAAACCTCAAATTTAGATAGATTTATTAGATTTGACAGGAGAGATAGAAAACCTTATATTAAGGGATGAGTGGTAGATGTTATAGGAGAGAGGTGAAAAGAACCAATAATAGATAGAGTGGATAGAAGGGCCAGTAAAGACAGATGTGATAGAAGTAGAGGGAGATGGAGAGGAGCTGGAGGGCAGCTGCACACCTGTAACACAAATAGAAACATGCATTACATTAGACATATAAAACAAGAAAAAAAACATTACATGAAAAGTGATTGCTTTAAATGTGTCAATATTTTTTTATCCAAATTGGTGTGATTTAGCTAAGAGGATTTTAGTAGGGTCATTTTTTCACTATGACTTTAGTAGGTGTCTATATTCAGTGACTTCTGTGTTCAATCACATCATGTTGCCTTATTTTTGCGTGTGTGAGTATACTGTGGAGTGTCCAAGTATTCACTAACACAGATGGTTTAGAAAACCAACCGTGTGAGCTTGTGTGTGCCGACATCTGTGGGAGTGTATGCGTGTTTTATGTGTTGTGTGCATGTGTGTGCCCAATTTTTTCGTGTGTGAAGTATACTGTGGGGTGTCCAAGGAGTCACTAACATAGATGCTGAAATACTAACTAAAAGTGCACAAGCAGATGTGTACAGTAACGTTAGACATTAGTAGTATTTACTGCCGAACAAAGTGTCAAGGCAACACATGTCATAGCAACGACATCATTCGTGTGTGTTAACATACTGTCGACTTGTCACGGGGTAACCAACACTGATGGTCCAGCAGCAATGTAGAGAGGAGGCGAACAAAAACATTGAGGGGAGAGAGGAGAGGATTTTCAGTTTCATTTTACAAGACAAGATATTCACAACAGTAATGTATTTAATTTATTTATTTAAGATCTTTTAGATCACTAATATTAAATTCATACATAGTACATACGTGCAGTGGTGGAAGAATTATTTAGATCATTCCCTTAAGTAAAATACTTATACCACAGTGTGAAAATACTCCACTAGTACAACTACAAACACTACAAACATTGGGTAGCTTAATCTACAGCAATGCATCATGTTCTATAAGATCATCATCTGTATGGTGAGGGATAGAGCAAGAAACATCCAGTTTTACTTTAGAAAACCAAACACAGCTTATTTTAAAGGTCCCATGGCATGAAAATTACACTTTATGAGTTTTTTTTTTTTTAAACACTAATATGCGTTCCCCCAGCCTGCCTATGGTCCCCAGTGGCTAGAAATGGTGATCTATATAAAAGCATCCAAAGAGCACCATGCCATGGGACCTTTAATTAGTACTTATCAGGCTGGACAACATATTAACTTACTCAATATCAAAGTGTCCTTCGTGATTCATATTAGGGCTGGGCGATATATCGATATAAAAGATATATCGATATATTTTTAAATGAGATATGGAATTAGACCATATCGCATATATTGATATAGTTCAAATGTGATCCTTGCTCCCATAGATATATACACTAGATGTTGCCATTTTTGAACGGGTCCGAAGCATTCAGATCAACTCCAAAGATGCCGGACTTTTGTACTGCTTAATTATGTTCGATAGAGGAAATGAAAAGAACAAACAGCAATGGATAACATTTAACAGGTGACAATGTGTTTTATGATTATGTATGCCGCCTTCGACCAGCAATCTGAGCTCCGGCGGCAGCGGGAGGCGGAGAGCTCTGTGGCCGGCCACAGCGTCTCTTCCCCCGGGCAAAACACAGCTTCGCCTGCGCGGCTGCCGCTGCATTGCCAACGCCGGACCAGCCAAAGACAGAGTGGTGATCGGGAGGATCTTAAACATAGTCCGGGAGGATCTTACACGTAGGCCAGGACGACCTGTATGTCAAAATCGGCGGAAAGTCCCACTAAGTTTGCTGGCGGCAAGCGGACGGAGACAAGCTACAGCGGGGCAGCAGAGACCGTCTGCGGCCGCAGGATCTGGAGCTCAGTGCCCGTTACATGTAACGCATAAATACATACAGAAATAAATAGTGGAGGAATGAGCCTGGACATTTCAGTCTGTTTTAAACTTCACCTTGAAGCAGAAACTCTTAGTTCAGAAGGGTGAAGTTTCCGTTTGGACTCAGATCTGTGAACCGATCATAATAAATATTCTTTGTATTAACACATTAATGAGTTTCTTTGTTTTGTAGTCGATAGTTCATCTTTTATAGTTTACTTAAGTGGAAGCAGTAACAAGTGGAAGAATGGGACTATAAACCTAGGCTTAGGCCTACAGGCATGAGGCATTACATTTTGAACAAAGTAGATTATATTAATATCAAAAGCTTAATTGACCTTTGGAACGAATCACAAATATGGAGCTTTGATTTCTAAAAAGGTACTCCTGTTATACAGTATTTAGGTTTATATTTTATTGTTATTTGAACAGCTGAGCATTTAATCATGAACCAGGTGAAGAAACCGGTTTATTATTTATTTGATTTTGCAACTGTTTCTATGAACTTGTGACATGTCATATTTGATTTTGGCTTTGACTGAACATTTGCTCTCACTTTGCGGAAAAAAATATCGGGATATATATCGTATATCGATATTCAGCCAAAATATATCGGGATATGACTTTTGGTCCATATCGCCCAGCCCTAATTCATATTTTAAAAAAATTGTGTGTGTGCGCATGCGTGTTTGTGCGTGTTGTGGGGATGTGTGTGTCTCTCTGTGTCTGTCAGTGTGTGTATGTTTGTGTGGGTCTTTCTTTGTGTTTGTGTGTGTGCGCATCTGTATGTGTGTGTGCATCTGTATGCGTGTGTGTGTGTGTAAGTGTGTTTGTGGGTGTGGGTGTGTGTGTCTGTGTGTGTGTGTTTGTGTTTGTGGGTGGGTGTGTGTGTCTGTGTGTTTCCTATTCTATGTTTCTGGATTACTGCTGCTGCCTTTATGTGACTGTTGCATTTTACTGATAATTGTGCTAATCTTAACTCCTCTATATACTGTTGGGTAGCTTAACTCTTAGGACTTAATCAATATGCCATAGTTCTGTGCAGTCTGCTTTTAATTAGCCACAGTACACAGAATTAATCATCACCTGGTGTAAATCATATATAAATGGCTTTTTTCTAAACAAAACTTAAACGTGTACAGATGCTAAATAATTATCTACAGTCAAGTTATGTGATCTATTATCAATTTCACTAATAGTATTACTATACTTACCAATCAAAAGCGCACAGCAGTATCGATGTTCTGTTGAGAAAACCAGTGACAAACTGAGTTAGTGGGTTCAAAGTTACAGTGTACAAACAGAGACAAAAAAACTCAGTAAATGGTAAAATGCTGCTATAACAGCAAGTCTGGCTGTGAGGCAGAGCAGCTATTTCATTTTTTATTTATTTATGAATACACACAATGCCACAATGTCAGTTACAACCTAAACAGTTTAAAGTGTAGGTTCATTGACAAAAAGCAGATTTAAGAGGACTGCTAACCTAACTTAGCTAATCTTGTGCACTTATGCTTGCTCTAAAAAGTTAGCCATTTTTATGTTAGAGATATATATTAACAGTATTATAACTTACTATAAGCACTACTAACACTTAGCATCAACTATCATCACTCTCATAGAGCACCTTACCATACACCCCTTTGTAGGTGTAATTTGTTTTTATTCAATATGTATCTTTTCTTTTATTGTCCATATTATTCATGTGAAATGTCTTTTTATCATCCTGTTTATCATGTATGTATGTTGTGTGTGATTTCTTTAGGCTACAGGGACCTTGAATTAAACCTACTTACCTACCTAGCTACCTATCACTAAGTGGGGTCTAGCTAACAGTGTGATAGAGCAACATTAGCATCATTGTTGTCTTGGTATTACATTTTCCAGAAAGAACCGTTTGTTTGCCTTTCCATTGACAATAGCTAAACCACTAACAAGTTGTTTTAAGTCAGTTAACAAAGCTAATATTAGCTAAAGATAGCTATCAATAATTGTATCAAAGCTGCTACATTAGCTAATATTAAGCGATACTAGCATTGGTGCGCTAATATTAGCTAATGATAGCTAAGTATAATTTACCAAGCTGTAACGTTACAGTTAAACATTTCTCTTGTAATTCATGTTTGTATTCCACATGAAGAGGAAACCAATGCCAGCCTTTTTTTTAAACACAAAACCTGTATTTCTACCGTTCAAAAACGTTGTTAGATAGACTGGATACAGCTACTTACCTCAGAAGGTTCTAGAACAGAATGACGACGCTGTGCTACGGAGCTGCGCAGTTAGATTTCAGTGAGGCGTTCAGGGGAAGTCAGAGATTCTGGCGCCAAACACAATAAATTAGCTAAATCAAATTACGTGTGTGTGTGTGTGTGTGTGTGTGTGTGTGTGTGTGTGTGTGTGTGTGTGTTTGGCGGTGTGTGTGTCTTTGTGTGTGTGTGTGTGTGTGTGTGTGTGGGTTTGCGTGTGTCTCTGTCTTTGTGTGTCTGTGTGTGTGTGTGTGTGTGTGTCTGTGTTTATATGTGTGTGTGTGTGTGTGAATGTGTGTGTGTGTGTGTGTGTGTGTTGTGTGTATGTGTGTGTTGTGTGTATGTGTGTTTGTGTGTGTGTGTGTGTGTGTGTGTGTGTGTGTGTGTGTGTGTGTGTGTGTGTGTGTGTGGGTTTCTGTGTGTCTCTGTCTTTGCCTGTCTGTGTGTATATGTGTGCTTTGTGCTGAATGGCAAAAATTCTATAGCTAAACTGGATTAATAGTTGAAGTAGTGACAATAGTGGTAAAGTATGAATGGTCATGAAATTCATTAAAAAGTTGAATAACACCACTTATTATGACAAGGATGTTGAAAAAACATAGTTCGATTCACGAAATTGCTAAATATGATTTTTTTTTTTATTAAAGTAATATTTTTTAATTTGTGTTGTTGTGTGTGTGTGTGTGTGTGTGTGTGTGTGTGTGTTTGTGTGTGTGTGTGTGTGTGTGTGTGTGTGTGGGGGGGGGGGGGGGGGGGGGGGGGGGGGGGGGGGGGGGGGGGTGGGGGGGGGGGGGGGGGATGTGTATATGTGTGTGTGTGTGTGCGTGCAATTGTAAAGTGCGGTGTGTGGGGGGTTTGGGGGGGGGTGTGTGTGTGTGTGTGTGTGTGTGCATGTTTGTGTGACGATGACATCAACACTCTAAGCAGTCCAATACACACTCATTAGAAATGCAGAAAAATCTTGAAATCATCACTAAACGTAAACAGCTTTTTCACGAAAACTGTAGGATTTGAAGCATGCTTACATTGACTTATATGTTAAAAAGTGTGTTAAAAAGCTTAATATTTTAAAAAGTATAAATACTAGAAAATGTACAAAAGTTTTTTTGAAAAGCTTATGCTAAAGTCAAACTGGATTGCTGGTTAAAATGGTGAAGTTGTCGGAAAGACGGACAGACAGACAGAGGAAAGAGAGAGGACAGAGAAAGAGGACAGAGAACATAAAAAGAAAGAGGACAGAAAGAGGAAAGAGGAAAGAACAGAGGACAGAAAGAGGAAAGAGGACAGAAAGAGGAAAGAAAGAGGAAAGAGGAAAGAGGACAGAAAGAGGAAAGAAAGAGGAAAGAGAACATAGGACAGACAGAGGACAGAAAGAGGAAAGAAGAGGACAGAAAGAGGAAAGAGGACAGAAAGAGGAAAGAGAACAGACGACAGACAGACAGACAGACAGACCAAAACAAGAGAATAGAACAGAGAAGACAGACAGACAGAAGTGGAAGGCCAAATATACTACTGTTCATATTACTGCCTGTAGTATCTGTATAGACTACTGTTCATATTACTGCCTGTAGTATCTGTATAGACTACTGTTCATATTACTGCCTGTAGTATCTGTATAGACTACTGTTCATATTACTGCCTGTAGTATCTGGGTGTGTGTCTGTGAAAGTGTTGTCATGGTAACCATGGCCTGGGAATGTTTATAAACTTGCTTTGATGTCTGTAATCAAGCTAACGAGCCTGTCACCTGCTGAATCTTTCAGCTGTGCTGTGCTGCAGCTATTCAGAGTCCCTGAGAGCGAGCTCTCAAACAAAGCCTCACTGTGGCAACACCATAACTGCTATCAGTCAAAAGACGTGATCCTGAGCACCACAAGGCCTTTGTGAACATATCGGTATAAAATTTATATGGATAAACGTAAAAATGTGGTCATATCAGCGATTTCAAAAAGTGGTTCGTTCAGTGTTTCACTGGGAAATATCCAGGAGTTTGATCATTGGAGCCAATTGAGAAAGAAATGGAGATCTTGTCATTTGGAAGCTCAACCAGCCAAAAGTAAAAGGCGTATCACAAAACTGAGCAGATTTTCTGAAACTAGACAAAAATACCTACGTTTTCATGTATAAATTGTGTATAACAAGTAGATATTGTGGGCGTGAGAGCAATTTGAGAAGAAGGGACAAAGATAATTTTTTTGAAGCTTCACACTCTGAATGATGACATCATCACTCTAAGAAGCCACACACACACTCTGTTTAATCGATAAAATTTCCTGAAATGATTATTAAACTTAAACAGATTTTTCACAAAAACTGTAAAAGGTATCAACCTGAAAGTTAGTAGCCGGATAGCTGAATACTTTGTGAACGGTTTAAATTTTGAATCACGTCTGTAGGTGGAAGAATGTAGGCGGAGATACATTTTGAAGCAGAAGAGGATTTGAAGGATTTGAAGGCTGCTCTCATTGACTTTAATGTTAAAAAAAAGTGTTAAAAAGCTTAAAATTTAAAAAAGTATAAATAGTAGAAAGAAAGTTGAAGAAGTCCCATCATTAGCTGAAAGAGGTGAACATTTGAAAAGTTGAATGGTTTAAATAGGTGAAAGTATGCAGAAGTTACAGAGAGCCAAAAAACGTACGGAAGAGGGAATAAAAAAAAATAAACTAGAAAATGCATTTCCTGCAGAAAATGCGTGGGAATGCTGAACAGCTGAATTGCTAAAGCTAAACTGGTTGAATAGCTTAAATCTGTAAGAAGAAGTTGAAGTAGTCAAAATAGTTGAAAAAGCAGAAATCGTTTTAATTAAAGTATGAATTTCATTAAAAAGTTAAAACTTTATGCTAAACTGAAATGTTTGCTTTAAAGGTTGAATAATGACAAAATATGTAGAACATTGTGAGGTCTGAGTAGATTTTCTAACTGATTATGACTCACATATGCAGAAATATGAAACAAATGAATAATGTAATACTGTTAAAGATGAAAGTTGAAAAGGCTGAAAGAAGAAATATTTTTATTATTATCAGATATATACACTGCATAGAACGAAAAAGCATCAATCTAGCTGAGATGTGAAATATATTAGGTGAAAAGACTGGGGCTGAACAAGAAGAAAGAGGGGAAAGAGAGAAGGAGAGAAGAAAGGAGAGCAGGAGAGGAGGAGAGGAGAGAAGAGGAGGAGAGTAGAAAGAGAGAGAGAAAAGGAAAGAGACAAGGAGGAAATAGAGAAGAAAGAAGAGCATGAGAGAAGAGAGAGGTGAGAAAGAGAATAAAGAGAGAAGAGAGAGAGAGGAAAGAGAGGAGAGGAAAAAGAGAGGAAAGATAGAAACATTGAGAATGAGAGCAACTTTGACTAAAATTGACTAAAAAGGCTGAAAGTTTAAATACTTTGTATTATTATCAGCCATATCCATTGCGTAGAACAAACAAGCATGACCCTAAAGAGCTGAGAGGTGGATATATTGGCTGAAAAGAAACGGGCTATATACATGGATGAAAGAGGGAGAGAGGGAAAGAGAGAGAGGGGGGAGAGTGAGAGGGGGCATGAGAGAGAGAGGGAGAGACAGAGAGAAAGAGAAGGAAAGAGAGAGAGGGATAGAGAGGGAGAAAGAGGCAGATGGAAAGAAAGAGAGAGAGAGATGGAGAGAGAAAGGAAGAGAGGTAGGGAGAAGGAGGGATGGAGAGAGAAGGAGAGAGAGAGAAAAAAGAGACAGAGAGGGAGAGAGGGAAAAATAAAGAGAAACAGAGAGATAGAAAGGGGGAGAGAGAAGACAGACAGACAGAAGTGGAAGGCAACAGATCTAGACTACTGTTCATATTACTGCCTGTAGTATCTGTATAGACTACTGTTCATATTACTGCCTGTAGTATCTGTATAGACTACTTTTCATATTACTGCCTGTAGTATCTGTATAGACTACTGTTCATATTACTGCCTGTAGTATCTGGGTGTGTGTCTGTGAAAGTGTTGTCATGGTAACCATGGCCTGGGAATGTTTATAAACTTGCTTTGATGTCTGTAATCAAGCTAACGAGCCTGTCACCTGCTGAATCTGTCAGCTGTGCTGTGCTGCAGCTATTCAGAGTCCCTGAGAGCGAGCTCTCAAACAAAGCCTCACTGTGGCAACACCATAACTGCTATCAGTAAAATGACGTGATCCTGAGCACCACAAGTCCTTTGTGAACATATCGGTGTAAAATCTATATGGATAAACGTAAAAATGTGGTCATATCAGCGATTTCAAAAAGTGGTTTGTTTAGTGTTTCGCTGGGAAATATCCAGGAGTTTGATCATTGGAGCCAATTGAGAAAGAAATGGAGATCTTGTCATTTGGAAGCTCAACCAGCCAAAAGTAAAAGGCATATCACAAAACTACAAAAATACCTACGTTTTGATGTATAAATTGTGTATGACAAGTAGATATTGTGGGCGTGAGAGCATATTGAGAAGAAGTGACAAAGATAATTTTTTTGAAGCTTCACACTCTGAATGATGACATCATCACTCTAAGAAGCCACACACACACTCTGTTTAATCGATAAAATTAACTACAAGTTATTAGCCGGATAGCTGAATATTTTGTGAACAGTTTAAAGTTTGAATCACGTCTGTAGGTGGAAGAATGTAGGAGGAGATACATTTTGAAGCAGAAGAGGATTTGAAGGATTTGAAGGCTGCTCTCATTGACTTTAATGTTAAAAAAAAAAGTGTTAAAAAGCTTAAAATTTAAAAAAGTATAAATAGTAGAAAAAAAGTTGAAGAAGTCCCATCATTAGCTGAAAGAGCTGAATATTTGAAAAGTGGAATGGTTTAAATAGGTGAAAGTATGCAGAAGTTACAGAGAGCCAAAAAACGTACGGAAGACGGAATAATAATAACTAGAAAATGCATTTCCTGCGGAAAATGCGTGGGAATGCTGAATAGCTGAATTGCTAAAGCTAAACTGTATGAATAGCTTAAATCTGTAAGAAGAAGTTGAAATAGTGAGAATAGTTGAAAAGTGGAAATCGTTAAAAAGTTGGCTTTAAAAGCTGAAAAATGACAAAATATGTAGAACATTGTGGAGTCTTTAGCTGAAGCTGAAGAATAGTTGAAAAAGTGGAAATTGGTTCAATAAGTTAAAGAAAGTAAGAGAGGGAGGGAGGAGGGATGGAGAGAGAAGGAGAGAGAGAGAAAAAGAGAAAGAGACAGGGTGAGAGGGAGGGAGAAGGCGGGATAAGAGAGAAGGAGAGAGAGAGAAAAAGAGAGAGAGAGACAGAGAGAGATGGAGGGAGAAGGAGGGATGGAGAGAGGACAGAGACAGAGAAAAAGAGAAAGAGACAGGGAGAGAGGGAGGGAGAAGGCGGGATGAGAGAGAAGGAGAAAGAGAGAAAAAGAGAGAGAGAGACAGAGAGAGATGGAGGGATGGAGAGAGGACAGAGAGAGAGAAAGGAGAGAGAAACAGGGAGAGAGAGAGAAAGAAAAGAGAAACAGAGAGATAGAGAGGGAGGGAGAAGGCGGGATGGAGAAAGAAGGAGAGAGAGAGAAAGAGAGAGAGACAAGAGAGAGAGGGAGGGATGGAGAGAGGACAGAGAGAGAGGGAGAAGGAGGGATGGAGAGAGAAAAGAGAGAGAAACAGGGGGAGAGAGAGAGAAAGAAAAGAGAAACAGAGAGATAGAGAGGGAGGGAGAAGGCGGGATGGAGAAAGAAGGAGAGAGAGAGAAAAAGAGAGAGAGAGAGAGAGAGAGGGAGGGATGGAGAGAGGACAGAGAGAGAGGGAGAAGGAGGGATGGAGAGAGAAAAGAGAGAAACAGGGGGAGAGAGAGAGAAAGAAAAGAGAAACAGAGAGATAGAGAGGGGGAGAGAGAAGACAGTCAGAGAGAAGTGGAAGACCACAGACTACTGTTCATATTACTGCCTGTAGTATCTGTATAGACTACTGTTCATATTACTGCCTGTAGTATCTGTATAGACTAGTGTTCATATTACTGCCTGTAGTATCTGTATAGACTAGTGTTCATATTACAGCCTGTAGTATCTGGGTGTGTGTCTGTGAAAGTGTTGTCATGGTAACCATGGCCTGGGAATGTTTATAAACTTGCTTTGATGTCTGTAATCAAGCTAACGAGCCTGTCACCTGCTGAATCTGTCAGCTGTGCTGTGCTGCAGCTATTCAGAGTCCCTGAGAGCAAGCTCTCAAACAAAGCCTCACTGTGGCAACACCATAACTGCTATCAGTCAAATGACGTGATCCTGAGCACCACAAGGCCTTTGTGAACGTATCGGTATAAAATTTATATGGATAAACGTAAAAATGTGGTCATATCAGCGATTTCAAAAAGTGGTTCGTTCAGTGTTTCGCTGGGAAATATCCAGGAGTTTGATCATTGAAGCAAATGGAGAACGAAATGGACATCTTGTCATTTGGAAGCTCAACCAGCCAAAAGTAAAAGGCGTATCACAAAACTGAGCAGATTTTCCCCAGATTTTCAGACAGACAGACAGAAGTGGAACGCAAATGATATAGACTGATGATCATAGTTAGTCTAGTTAGTTGACTCCTACAGCAAGCCTGGAGTAATCAGTAGACTGTCTGTGAAAGTGTTGTCATGGTTACTAACGGCCTGGGCAATGTTTATAAACATCTCTTTGATCTGATAACGATAGCACCTGCTCTTAATATATCTCCTGTAGTACACGCCAGCACTTCAGACACTGAGAGCAGAAGAAATATTTTCATTATTATCAGATATATACTGCATAGAACGAAAAAGCATCAATCTAGCTGAGATGAGATGTGAAATATATTAGGTGAAAAGAATGGGGCTGAACAAGAAGAAAGAGAGGAAAGAGAGAGGGAGAGAAAGAGAGAAGAAAGGAGAGCAGAAGAGAAAAGATGAGAAGAGAGAAGAGTGTGGTGTGTGTACGACGCAGTCGCGCGTTGTGTGTGTGTGTTTGTGGGGAGTGTGTTTGTGTGTGTGTGTGTGTGGGGAGTGTGTGTGTGTGTTTTGAGTAGTGTGTGTTGTGTGTGTGTTTGTGTGTGTGTTTGTACGTGTGTGTCTGTCTTTGTGTGTGTGTGTTTGTGTGTGTGTGTGTGTGTGTGTGTTTATGTGTCTGTTTGTGTGTCTGTGTGTGTGTATATGTGTGTGTGTGTTTGCGTGTGTGCATGTGTGTGTTTGCAAAATAAAACATGAATAGCTGAATTGCTAAAGCTAAACTGGATGAATAGCTTAAAACCGTAAAAATAAGTTGAAGTAGTGAGAGTAGTTGAAAAGTCAAATAACACCTTAGCCAGGGACACACTGATTGATATGCCACAGTGGGATTTGAACCCGGGCACCCCACACCCTCGCCATGTGCCATAACCACTGCGCTATCTTCAAACAGACAAACATCTTTCCTTTAGTATTTATAAAGCATCTCTTTGATCATTAATCCCCACACCTGTTTAGTGAGAGACAGTGTGAGAGAACCATTCAAACAATCCTTAATAAATCCACAACAGTACATGCTATCGAAACAGCGACTTGACCGTTAGCGACACAAGGCCTTTGTGAACGTATCGGTGTAAAATTGATATGGATAAATGTAAAAATGTGGGCATATCAGCGATTTTAAAAAGTGGTTCGCTGTGCCTTTCACTGGGAAATATAAAGATGTTTTACCATTGCTGTGGACGGGGAAGAAATTGATACTCTTGTCATTTGGAAGCTTGCTGAGCCCAAAGTATAAGACATATCGCTTAATAGAGCAGAGTTTCTGAAACTAGACAAAAATACCTACGTTTTGATGTATAAATTGTGTATGCCAAGTAGATATTGTGGGCGTGAGAGCAATTTGAGAAGAAGGGACAAAGATAATTTTTTTGAAGCTTCACCCTCTAGCTGTGATGTCATCCACTCTAGCTCACGCAATACACACTCTGTTTAATCGATAAAATTTCCTGAAATGATTATTAAACTTAAACAGATTCTTCACAAAAACTGTAAAAGGTATCAACCTGAAAGTTAGTAGCCGGATAGCTGAATATTTTGTGAACAGTTTAAAGTTTGAATCACGTCTGTAGGTGGAGGAATGTAGGAGGAGATACATTTTGAAGCAGAGGAAGATTTTAAGGGGTTGAAGCCTGCTCTCATTGACTTTAATGTTAAAAAAAAGTGTTAAAAAGCTTATAATTTAAAAAAGTATAAATAGTAGAAAAAAAGTTGAAGAAGTCCCATCATTAGCTGAAAGAGCTGAACATTTGAAAAGTTGAATGGTTTAAATAGGTGAAAGTATGCAGAAGTTACAGAGAGCCAAAAAACGTACGGAAGACGGAATAATAAATAAAACCGAATAACAATAGGTGGAATGCTGTAGAACAGCATTCCCCCAATAATAAAGAACCGAATAACAATAGGTGGAATGCTGTAGAACAGCATTCCCTCAACTAGAAAATGCATTTCCTGCAGAAAATGCATGGGAATGCTGAATAGCGGAATTGCTAAAGCTAACTGGATGAATAGCTTAAATCTGTAAGAAGAAGTTGAAGTAGTGAAAATAGTTGGAAAAAGTGGAAATCGTTAAAAAGTTCAAAGTTGACGCTAAACTGAATTGTTGGCTTTAAAAGCTGAAAAATGACAAAATATGTGGAACATTGTGAAGTCTTTAGCTGAAGCAGAAGAATAGTTGAAAAAGTGGAAATTGGTTCAATAAGTTAAAGAAAGTAAGAGAGGGAGGGAGGAGGGATGGAGAGAGAAGGAGAGAGAGAGAAAAAGAGAGAGAGAGACAGGGAGAGAGGTAGGGAGAATGTGGGATGGAGAGAGAAGGAGAGAGAGAGAAAAAGAGAGAGAGACAGGGAGACAGAGAAAGAAAAGAGAAACAGAGAGATAGAGAGGCGGAGAGAGAAGACAGTTAGAGAGAAGTGGAAGACCACAGACTACTGTTCATATTACTGCCTGTAGTATCTGTATAGACTACTGTTCATATTACTGCCTGTAGTATCTGTATATATTACGGCATTCCCCACTAGAAAAATGCATTCTGCGTGAAAATGCGGGAATGCTGAATAGCTGAACGCTAAGAGCTAACTGGTTGAATAGCTGAAATCTGTAAGAAGAAGTTGAAATAGTGAGAATAGTTGAAAAAGTGGAAATCGTTAAAAAGTTGAAAGTTGAAGTAAAAGCTGAAAAATGACAAAATATGTAGAATATTGTGAAGTCTTTAGCTGAAGCTGAAGAATAGTTGAAAAAGTGGAAATTGGTTCAATAAGTTAAAGAAAGTAAGAGAGGGAGGGAGGAGGGATGGAGAAAGAAGGAGAGAGAGAGAAAAGAGAAAGAGACAGGGAGAGAGGGAGGGAGAAGGCGGGATGAGAGAGAAGGAGAGAGAGAAAAAGAGACAGGGAGAGAGGGAGGGAGAAGGCGGGATGAGAGAGAAGGAGAGAGAGAAAAAGAGAGAGAGACAGAGAGAGATGGAGGGAGAAGGAGGGATGGAGAGAGAGAGAGAGGGAGGGAGAAGGAGGGATGGAGAGAGGACAGAGAGAGAGAAAAGAGAGAGAAACAGGGAGAGAGAGAGAAAGAAAAGAGAAACAGAGAGAGAGGGAGGGAGAAGGCGAGATGGAGAAAGGAAAGAGAGAGAGACAGAGAGAGAGAGGGAGGGATGGAGAGAGGACAGAGAGAGAGGGAGAAGGAGGGATGGAGAGAGAAAAGAGAGAGAAACAGAGAGATAGAGAGGGGGAGAGAGAAGACATTCAGAGAGAAGTGGAAGACCACTGTGCTGTGCTGCAGCTATTCAGAGTCCCTGGAGAGCAAGTCTCAAACAAAGCCCTCACTGTGGCAACACCATAACTGCTATCAGTCAAATGACGCGGATCCTGAGCACCACAAGGCCTTTGTGAACGATCGGTATAAAATTTATATGGATAAACGTAAAAATGTGGTCATATCAGCGATTTCAAAAGTGGTTTGTTCAGTGTTTCGGCTGGGAAATATCCAGGAGTTTGATCATTGAAGCAAATGGAGAACGAAATGGACATCTTGTCATTTGGAAGCTCAACCAGCCAAAAGTAAAAGGCGTATCACAAAACTGAGCAGATTTTCCCCAGATTTTCAGACAGACAGACAGAAGTGGAACGCAAATGATATAGACTGGATGATCATAGTTAGTCTAATTAGTTGACTCCTACAGCAAGCCTGAGTAATCAGTAGACTGTCTGTGAAAGTGTTGTCATGGTTACTAAGGGCCTGGGAATGTTTATAAACATCTCTTTGATCTGATAACGACAGAACCTGCTCTTAATATGTCTCCTGTAGTACACGCCAGCACTTCAGACACTGAGAGCAGAAGAAATATTTTCATTATTATCAGATATATACCGCATAGAACGAAAAAGCATCAATCTAGCTGAGATGAGATGTGAAATATATTAGGTGAAAAGAATGGGGCTGAACAAGAAGAAAGAGGAAAGAGAGAGGGAGAGAAAGAGAGAAGAAAGGAGAGCAGAAGAGAAGAGATGAGAAGAGAGAAGAGTGTGGTGCAATGTACGAAACCGGCCGGTGTGTGTGTGTGGGGAGTGTGTTTGTGTGTGTGTGTGGGGTGGGAGTGTGTGTGTGTGTTTTTGAGTAGTGTGTGTGTGTTGTGTGTGTGTTTGTGTGTGTGTTTGCATGTGTGTCTGTCTTTGTGTGTGTGTGTTTGTGTGTGTGTGTGTGTGTGTGTGTTTATGTGTCTGTTTGTGTGTCTGTGTTGTGTATATGTGTGTGTGTGTTTTGCGTATGCATGTGTGTGTTTGCAAAATAAAACATGAATAGCTGAATTGCTAAAGCTAAACTGGATGAATAGCTTAAAAACCGTAAAAAATAAGTTTAAGTAGTGAGAGTAGTTGAAAAGTCAAATAACACCTTAGCCAGGGACACAATGATGGATATGCCACAATGGGATTTGAACCCGGCCCCCCACACCCTAGCCATGTGCCATAACCACTGCGCCTATCGACAGAACAGACAAACATTGTTCCTTTAGTATTTATAAAGCCTCCCTTTGATCATTAATCGCCACACCTAATGAGTGAGAGACAGTGTGAGAGAACCCTTCAAACAAGCCTTAATAAATCCACAACAGTTAATGCTATCGAAACAGCTGACTTTGACCGTTAGAGGCACACGGCCTTTGTGAACGTATCGGTATAAAATTTATATGGATAAACATAAAAATGTGGGCATGTCAGCAATTTAAAAAAGTGGTTCGTTCTGCTCTTCGCTGGAAAATATGGACGCCTTTATCATTGCTGCGGATTGAGAGAAATTTGTTTTTCTCGTCATTTGGAAGCCTGTCGCTGAGCCAAAAGTATGAGACGTATCACAAAACCGAGCAGATTTTCTGAAACTAGACAAAAATACCTACGTTTTGATGTATAAATTGTGTATGACAAGTAGATATTGTGGGCGTGAGAGCAGTTTACAGACAAGGAACTAAGATAATTTTTTCGAAGCTTCACCCTCTAGCTGTGATGTCATCCACTCTAGCAAATGCAATACACACCCTGTTTAATCGATAAAAAATCCTAAAAAGATTACTAAACTTAAAAGGCTTTTTCACAAAAACTGTAAAAGATATCAACCTGAAAAGTAGACCCCGAATAGCTGAATATTTTGTGAACATTTTAAATTTTGAATCACGTCTGTAGGTGGAAGAATGTAGGAGGAGATACATTTTGAAGCAGAAGAGGATTTGAAGGATTTGAAGGCTGCTCTCATTGACTTTAATGTTAAAAAAAAGTGTTAAAAAGCTTAAAATTTGAAAAAGTATAAATAGTAGAAAAAAAGTTGAAGAAGTCCCATCATTAGCTGAAAGAGCTGAACATTTGAAAAGTTGAATGGTTTAAATAGGTGAAAGTATGCAGAAGTTACAGAGAGCCAAAAAACGTACGGAAGAGGGAATAATAAGAAAAAGAATAACTAGAAAATGCATTTCCTGCGGAAAATGCGTGGGAATGCTGAATAGCTGAACTGCTAAAGCTAACTGGTTGAATAGCTGAAATCTGTAAGAAGAAGTTGAAATAGTGAGAATAGTTGAAAAAGTGGAAATCGTTAAAAAGTTGGCTTTAAAAGCTGAAAAATGACAAAATATGTAGAACATTGTGAAGTCTTTAGCTGAAGCTGAAGAATAGTTGAAAAAGTGGAAATTGGTTCAATAAGTTAAAGAAAGTAAGAGAGGGAGGGAGGAGGGATGGAGAAAGAAGGAGAGAGAGAGAAAAAGAGAGAGACAGGGAGAGAGGGAGGGAGAAGGCGGGATGAGAGAGAAGGAGAGAGAGAGAAAAGAGAGAGAGACAGAGAGAGATGGAGGGAGAAGGAGGGATGGAGAGAGGACAGAGAGAGGGAGGGAGAAGGAGGGATGGAGAGAGGACAGAGAGAGAGGGAGAAGGAGGGATGGAGAGAGAAAAGAGAGAGAAACAGAGAGATAGAGAGGGGGAGAGAGAAGACATTCAGAGAGAAGTGGAAGACCACTGTGCTGTGCTGCAGCTATTCAGAGTCCCTGAGAGCAAGCTCTCAAACAAAGCCTCACTGTGGCAACACCATAACTGCTATCAGTCAAATGACGTGATCCTGAGCACCACAAGGCCTTTGTGAACGTATCGGTATAAAATTTATATGGATAAACGTAAAAATGTGGTCATATCAGCGATTTCAAAAAGTGGTTTGTTCAGTGTTTCGCTGGGAAATATCCAGGAGTTTGATCATTGAAGCAAATGGAGAACGAAATGGACATCTTGTCATTTGGAAGCTCAACCAGCCAAAAGTAAAAGCGACGTACAAAACTGAGCAGATTTTCCCCAGATTTTCAGACAGACAGACAGAAGTGGAACGCAAATGATATAGACTGATGATCATAGTTAGTCTAGTTAGTTGACTCCTACAGCAAGCCTGGAGTAATCAGTAGACTGTCTGTGAAAGTGTTGTCATGGTTACTAAGGGCCTGGGCAATGTTTATAAACATCTCTTTGATCTGATAACGATAGCACCTGCTCTTAATATGTCTCCTGTAGTACACGCCAGCACTTCAGACACTGAGAGCAGAAGAAATATTTTCATTATTATCAGATATATACTGCATAGAACGAAAAAGCATCAATCTAGCTGAGATGAGATGTGAAATATATTAGGTGAAAAGAATGGGGCTGAACAAGAAGAAAGAGGAAAGAGAGAGGGAGAGAAAGAGAGAAGAAAGGAGAGCAGAAGAGAAGAGATGAGAAGAGAGAAGAGTGTGGTGTGTGTACGACGAGCCGGCGTGTGTGTGTGTGTGTGGGGAGTGTGTTTGTGTGTGTGTGTGTGTGGGGGTGTGTGTGTGGTTTTTGAGTAGTGTGTGTGTGTTGTGTGTGTGTTTGTGTGTGTGTTTGCATGTGTGTCTGTCTTTGTGTGTGTGTGTTTGTGTGTGTGTGTGTGTGTGTGTGTTTATGTGTCTGTTTGTGTGTCTGTGTGTGTGTCTGTGTGTGCTTGCGTGTGTGTTAGATGAGGCAAGCAGTGGTCCTTCTTTATTTATAAAGCCTCCCTTTGATCATTAATCCCCACACCTAATGAGTGAGAGACAGTGTGAGAGAACCCTTCAAACAAGCCTTAATAAATCCACAACAGTAAATGCTATCGAAAAGGACTTGGACCGTTAGAGGCACACCGGCCTTTGTGAACGTGATCGGTATAAAATTTATATGGATAAACATAAAAATGTGGGCATCGCCGCATTTAAAAAGTGGTTCGCTCTGCTCTTCGCTGGAAAATATGGACGCCTTTATCATTGGGGCGGATTGAGAGAAATTTCTGATCTCGACATTTGGAAGCTCGCTGAGCCAAAAGTATGAGACGTATCACAAAACTGGAGCAGATTTTCTGAAACTAGACAAAATACCTACGTTTTGATGTATAAATTGTGTATGACAAGTAGATATTGTGAGCGTGAGAGCAGTTTACAGACAAGGAACTAAGATAATTTTTTCGAAGCTTCACCCTGCTGTGATGTCATCCACTCTAAGCAGCGCAATACACACCCTGTTTAATCGATAAAATTTCCTGAAATAATCACTAAACTTAAACAGGTTTTTCACAAAAACTGTAAAAAGATATCAAACTGAAAAGTAGACCCCGGATAGCTGAATATTTTGTGAACATTTTAAAGTTTGTTTGCGTCTGTAGGTGGAAGTATGAAGGAGGTGAATACTTTTGAAGCAGCAGAAGAAGATTTGAAGGTAGAAGGCTGCTCTCATTGACTTCAATGTAAAAAAAAGTGTTAAAAAGCTTAAAATTTTAAAAAGTATAAATAGTAAAAAAAAGTTGAAGAAGTCCCATCATTAGCTGAAAGAGCTGAAAATTTGAAAAGTTGAATGGTTTAAATAGGTGAAAGTATGCAGAAGTTACGGAGAGCCAAAAACGCACGGAATAGAAGTTAAAATAAAAAACTAGAAAATGCATTTCCTGCGGAAAATGCGTGGAATGCTGAATAGCTGAACTGCTAAAGCTAACTGGTTGAATAGCTGAAATCTGTAAGAAGAAGTTGAAGTAGAGAGAATAGTTGAAAAAAGTGGAAATCGTTAAAAGTTCAAAGTTGACGCTTAAATTGTTGGCTTTAAAAGCTGAAAAATGACAAAATATGTAGAACATTGTGAAGTCTTTAGCTGAAGCTGAAGAATAGTTGAAAAAGTGGAAATTGGTTCAATAAGTTAAAGAAAGTAAGAGAGGGAGGGAGGAGGGATGGAGAAAGAAGGAGAGAGAGAGAAAAAGAGAAAGAGACAGGGAGAGAGGGAGGAAAAGGCGGGATGAGAGAGGAGAGAGAGAGAAAAACAGAGAGAGAGACAGAGAGAGATGGAGGGAGAAGGAGGGATGGAGAGAGAACAGAGAGAGGGAGGGAGAAGGAGGGATGGAGAAAGGAGAGAGAGAGAAAGAGAGAGACAGAGAGAGAGAGGGAGGGATGGAGAGAGGACAGAGAGAGAGGGAGAAGGAGGGATGGAGAGAGAAAAGAGAGAGAAACAGGGGGAGAGAGAGAGAAAGAAAAGAGAAACAGAGAGATAGAGAGGGAGGGAGAAGGCGGGATGGAGAAAGAAGGAGAGAGAGAGAAAAAGAGAAAGAGACAGGGAGAGAGGGAGGGAGAAGGCGGGATGAGAGAGAAGGAGAGAGAGAGAAAAAGAGAGAGAGAGACAGAGAGAGAGAGATGAGGGATGGAGAGGGACAGAGAGAGAGAAAAGAGAGAGAAACAGGGAGAGAGAGAGAAAGAAAAGAGAAACAGAGAGATAGAGAGGGAGGGAGAAGGCGGATGGAGAAAGAAGGGAGAGAGAAAAAGAGAGAGAGAGAGAGAGAGAGAGAGAGACAGAGAGAGAGGGAGGGATGGAGAGAGGACAGAGAGAGAAACAGGGGAAAAAAAAAAGAGAAAGAAGAAAGAGAAACAGAGAAATAGAGAGGGGGGAGAGAAGACAGTCAGAGAGAAGTGGAAGACCACAGATACTGTTCATATACTGCCTGTAGTACTGTATAGACTACTGTTCATATTACTGCCTGTAGTATCTGTATAGACTACTGTTCATATTACTGCCTGTAGTATCTGTATAGACTACTGTTCATATTACTGCCTGTAGTATCTGTATAGACTACTGTTCATATTACTGCCTGTAGTATCTGTATAGACTACTGTTGATATTACTGCCTGTAGTATCTGTATAGACTACTGTTGATATTACTGCCTGTAGTATCTGTATAGACTAGTGTTCATATTACTGCCTGTAGTATCTGTATAGACTACTGTTCATATTACTGCCTGTAGTATCTGTATAGACTACTGTTCATATTACTGCCTGTAGTATCTGTATAGACTACTGTTCATATTACTGCCTGTAGTATCTGGGTGTGTCTGTGAAAGTGTTGTCATGGTAACGAATGGCCAGTGGATATGTTTATAAACATGATTTGATGTCTGTAATCAAGTTGATGAGCAACACCTGCTGAATCTGTCAGCTGTGCTGTGCTTCAGCTATTCAGAGTCCCTGAGAGCGAGCTCTCAAACAAAGCCTCACAGTGGCAAAACGATAACTGCTATCAGTCAAATGACGTGATCCTGAGCATCACAAGGCCTTTGTGAACGTATCGGTATAAAATTTATATGGATAAACGTAAAAATGTGGTCATATCAGCGATTTCAAAAAGTGGTTCGTTCAGTGTTTCGCTGGGAAATATCTAGGAGTTTGATCATTGAAGCCAATGGAGAACGATATGGACATCTTGTCATTTGGAAGCTCAACCAGCCAAAAGTAAAAGGCGTATCACAAAACTGAGCAGATCTTCTGAAACTAGACAAAAATACCTACGTTTTGATGTATAAATTGTGTATGACAAGTAGATATTGTGGGCGTGAGAGCAGTTTACAGACAAGGAACTAAGATAATTTTTTCGAAGCTTCACCCTCTAGCTGTGATGTCATCCACTCTAGCAAACGCAATACACACCCTGTTTAATCGATAAAATTTCCTGAAATAATCACTAAACTTAAAACAGATTTTTCACAAAAACTGTAAAAGATATCAAAACACTGAGCACACCCCGAATACCTGAATATTTTGTGAACATTTTAAATTTTGAATCACGTCTGTAGGTGGAAGAATGTAGGAGGAGATACATGTTGAAGCAGAAGAGGATTTTAAGTTGTTGAAGGCTGCTCTCATTGACCTTCAATGTTAAAAAAAAGTGTTAAAAAGCTTAAAATTTTAAAAAAGTATAAATAGTAGAAAAAAAGTTGAAGAAGTCCCATCATTAGCTGAAAGAGCTGAACATTTGAAAAGTTGAATGGTTTAAATAGGTGAAAGTATGCAGAAGTTACAGAGAGCCAAAAAACGCACCGAAGAGGGAATAAGCAGAAGAAAAATAAAAAAAACAAAAAAAAGAAAACAAAAAACAAAAGGAAAATAACTAGAAAATGCATTTCCTCGCGGGAAAATGCGTGGAATGCTGAATAGCTGAACTGCTAAAGCTAACTGGTTGAATAGCTGAAATCTGTAAGAAGAAGTTGAAATAGTGAGAATAGTTGAAAAAGTGGAAATCGTTAAAAAGTTGGCTTTAAAAGCTGAAAAATGACAAAATATGTAGAACATTGTGAAGTCTTTAGCTGAAGCTGAAGAATAGTTGAAAAAGTGGAAATTGGTTCAATAAGTTAAAGAAAGTAAGAGAGGGAGGGAGGAGGGATGGAGAAAGAAGGAGAGAGAGAGAAAAAGAGAAAGAGACAGGGAGAGAGGGAGGGAGAAGGCGGGATGAGAGAGAAGGAGAGAGAGAGAAAAAGAGAGAGACAGGGAGAGAGGGAGGGAGAAGGGGGATGAGAGAGAAGGAGAGAGAGAGAAAAGAGAGAGAGACAGAGAGAGATGGAGGGAGAAGGAGGGATGGAGAGAGGACAGAGAGAGGGAGGGAGAAGGAGGGATGGAGAGAGGACAGAGAGAGAGAAAAGAGAGAGAAACAGGGAGAGAGAGAAAGAAAAGAGAAACAGAGAGAGAGAGGGAGAAGGCAGATGAGAAAGGAAAGAGAGAGAGAAAAAAGAGGAAAAAAGAGAAAAGAGAGAGAAACAGGGAGAGAGAGAGAAAGAAAAGAGAAACAGAGAGAGAGGGAGGGAGAAGGCGGGATGGAGAAAGGAAAGAGAGAGAGACAGAGAGAGAGAGGGAGGGATGGAGAGAGGACAGAGAGAGAGGGAGAAGGAGGGATGGAGAGAGAAAAGAGAGAGAAACAGAGAGATAGAGAGGGGGAGAGAGAAGACATTCAGAGAGAAGTGGAAGACCACTGTGCTGTGCTGCAGCTATTCAGAGTCCCTGAGAGCAAGCTCTCAAACAAAGCCTCACTGTGGCAAAACCATAACTGCTATCAGTCAAATGACGCGGATCCTGAGCACCACAAGGCCTTTGTGAACGTATCGGTATAAAATTTATATGGATAAACGTAAAAATGTGGTCATATCAGCGATTTCAAAAAGTGGTTTGTTCAGTGTTTCGCTGGGAAATATCCAGGAGTTTGATCATTGAAGCAAATGGAGAACGAAATGGACATCTTGTCATTTGGAAGCTCAACCAGCCAAAAGTAAAAGGCGTATCACAAAACTGAGCAGATTTTCCCCAGATTTTCAGACAGACAGACAGAAGTGGAACGCAAATGATATAGACTGATGATCATAGTTAGTCTAGTTAGTTGACTCCTACAGCAAGCCTGGAGTAATCAGTAGACTGTCTGTGAAAGTGTTGTCATGGTTACTAAGGGCCTGGGCAATGTTTATAAACATCTCTTTGATCTGATAACGATAGCACCTGCTCTTAATATGTCTCCTGTAGTACACGCCAGCACTTCAGACACTGAGAGCAGAAGAAATATTTTCATTATTATCAGATATATACTGCATAGAACGAAAAAGCATCAATCTAGCTGAGATGAGATGTGAAATATATTAGGTGAAAAGAATGGGGCTGAACAAGAAGAAAGAGGAAAGAGAGAGGGAGAGAAAGAGAGAAGAAAGGAGAGCAGAGAAGAGAAGAGATGAGAAGAGGAGAGTGTGGTGTGTGAATGACGAAAGGGCGTGGTGTGTGTGTGTGTGGGTGTGTTTGTGTGTGTGTGTGTGGGGTGGGTGTGTGTGTGTGTTTTGAGTAGTGTGTGTGTGTGTGTGTGTGTGTGTGTGTTTGTGTGTGTGTTTGCATGTGTGTCTGTCTTTGTGTGTGTGTTTGTGTGTGTGTGTGTGTGTGTGTTTATGTGTCTGTTTGTGTGTCTGTGTGTGTGTATATTGTGTGTGTGTTTGCGTGGTGCATGTGTGTGTTTGCAAAATAAAACATGAATAGCGGAATTGCTAAAGCTAAACTGGATGAATAGCTTAAAACCGTAAAAATAAGTTTAAGTAGTGAGAGTAGTTGAAAAGTCAAATAACACCTTAGCCAGGGCACAATGATGGATATGCCACAGTGGGATTTGAACCCGGGCCCCCACACCCTAGCCATGTGCCATAACCACTGCGCCATCTTCAGAACAGACAAACATTGTTCCTTTAGTATTTATAAAGCCTCTCTTTGATCATTAATCGCCACACCTGATTAGTGAGAGACAGTGTGAGAGAACCCTTCAAACAAGCCTTAATAAATCCACAACAGTTAATGCTATCGAAACAGCGACTTGACCGTTAGAGGCACACGGCCTTTGTGAACGTATCGGTATAAAAATTTATATGGATAAACATAAAAATGTGGGCATGTCAGCAATTTAAAAAGTGGTTCGTTCTGCTCTTCGCTGGAAAATATGGACGCTTTTATCATTGCGGCGGATTGAGAGAAATTTGTTTTTCTCGTCATTTGGAAGCTCGCGCAGCCAAAAGTATGAGACGTATCGCCAAAACCGAGCAGATTTTCTGAAACTAGACAAAAATACCTACGTTTTGATGTATAAATTGTGTATGACAAGTAGATATTGTGGGCGTGAGAGCAGTTTACAGACAAGGAACTAAGATAATTTTTTTGCGAAGCTTCACCCTCTAGCTGTGATGTCATCCACTCTAGCAAATGCAATACACACCCTGTTTAATCGATAAAAAATCCTAAAAAGATTACTAAACTTAAAAGGCTTTTTCACAAAAACTGTAAAAGATATCAACCTGAAAAGTAGACCCCGAATAGCTGAATATTTTGTGAACATTTTAAATTTTGAATCACGTCTGTAGGTGGAAGAATGTAGGAGGAGATACATTTTGAAGCAGAAGAGGATTTGAAGGATTTGAAGGCTGCTCTCATTGACTTTAATGTTAAAAAAAAGTGTTAAAAAGCTTAAAATTTTAAAAAGTATAAATAGTAGAAAAAAAGTTGAAGAAGTCCCATCATTAGCTGAAAGAGCTGAACATTTGAAAAGTTGAATGGTTTAAATAGGTGAAAGTATGCAGAAGTTACAGAGAGCCAAAAAACGTACGGAAGAGGGAATAATAAGAAAAAGAACTAGAAAATGCATTTCCTGCAGAAAATGCGTGGGAATGCTGAACAGCTGAATTGCTAAAGCTAAACTGGTTGAATAGCTTAAATCCGTAAGAAGAAGTTGAAGTAGTGAAAATAGTTGAAAAAGCGGAAATCGGTTTAATGAGTATGAATTTCATTAAAAAGTTAAAAGTTTGTGCTAAACTGAACTGTTTGCTTTAAAGGTTGAATAATGACAAAATGTGTAGAACATTGTGAGGTCTGAGTAGATTTTCTAACTGATAATGACTCACATATGCAGAAATATGAAACAAATTAATACTGTAATACTGTTAAAGATGAAAGTTGAAAAGGCTGAAAGAAGAAATATTTTTATTATCAGATATATACACTGCATAGAACGAAAAAGCATCAATCCAGCTGAGATGAGATGTGAAATATATTAGGTGAAAAGAATGGGGCTGAACAAGAAGAAAGAGAGGAAAGAGAGAGGGAGAGAAAGAGAGAAGAAAGGAGAGCAGGAGAGAAGAGACGAGAAGAGAGAAGAGAGAGGAGAGATAGAGAAAAAAGAGAGAAGGAGAGAGAGAGGAAAGAGAGGAGAGGAAAAGAAAGATAGCAACTTTGACTAAAATAGACTAAAGAAGCTGAAAGTTTATAGACTTTGTATTATTATCAGCCATATCCATTGCGTAGAACAAACAAGCATGACCCTAAAGAGCTGAGAGGTGGATATATTGCCTGAAAAGAAACGGGCTATATACATGGATGAAATCACAAATGACCCTGGAGGGAGAGACAGAAGAAGGAAGGAGGGAGGCATAGAGATAGAGAGGGAGACAAGAGGGAGGGATACAGACAGAGGGAGGGAGGGAGACACAGACAGATAAGGAGACAGACAGACAGACAGACAGAAGTGGAACGCAAATGATATAGACTGATGATCATAGTTAGTCTAGTTAGTTGACTCCTACAGCAAGTCTGGAGTAATCAGTAGACTGTCTGTGAAAGGGTTGTCATGGTTACTAAGGGCCTGGGCAATGTTTATAAACATCTCTTTGATCTGATAATGATAGCACCTGCTCTTAATATGTCTCCGCAGTAGCACGCCAGCACTTCAGACACTGAGAGCAGAAGAAATATTTTCATTATTATCAGATATATACTGCATAGAACGAAAAAGCATCAATCTAGCTGAGATGAGATGTGAAATATATTAGGTGAAAAGAATGGGGCTGAACAAGAAGAAAGAGAGGAAAGAGAGAGGGAGAGAAAGAGAGAAGAAAGGAGAGCAGAAGAGAAGAGATGAGAAGAGAGAAGAGTGTGGTGTGTGTACGACGAAAGAGGTGTGTGTGTGTGTGTGTGTGTGTGTGGGGAGTGTGTTTTGTGTGTGTGTGTGTGTCTAAGGTGGGAGTGTGTGTGTGTTTTTGAGTAGTGTGTGTGTGTGTGTGTGTTTTGTGTGTGTGTTTGCATGTGTGTCTGTCTGTGTGTGTGTGTGTGTGTGTTTATGTGTCTTTGTGTGTGTGTGTGTGTGTATATGTGTGTGTGTGTGTGTGTCTCTTGTGTGCTGGCATGTGTGTGTTTGCAAAATAAAACATGAATAGCTGAATTGCTAAAGCTAAACTGGATGAATAGCTTAAAACCGTAAAAATAAGTTGAAGTAGTGAGAGTAGTTGAAAAGTCAAATAACACCTTAGCCAGGGACACACTGATTGATATGCCACAGTGGGATTTGAACCCGGGCCCCCCACACCCTAGCCATGTGCCATAACCACTGCGCTATCTTCAGAACAGACAAACATTGTTCCTTTAGTATTTATAAAGCATCTCTTTGATCATTAATCCCCACACCTGATTAGTGAGAGACAGTGTGAGAGAACCCTTCAAACAATCCTTAATAAATCCACAACAGTACATGCTATCGAAACAGCGACTTGACCGTTAGAGACACAAGGCCTTTGTGAACGTATCGGTATAAAATTTATATGGATAAATGTAAAAATGTGGGCATATCAGCAATTTTAAAAAGTGGTTCGCTGTGCCTTTCACTGGGAAATAAAAAGGATTTTTAACATGAGATCTGATGCAGAATTATTTTATACTCTCGTCACTTGGAAGCTCGCTGAGCCCAAAGTATAAGACATATCGCTTAACCGAGCAAGTTTTCTGAAACTAGACAAAAATACCTACGTTTTGATGTATAAATTGTGTATGACAAGTAGATATTGTGGGCGTGAGAGCAGTTTACAGACAAGGAACTAAGATAATTTTTTCGAAGCTTCACCCTCTAGCTATGACATCATCCACTCTAGCAAGCGCAATACACACCCTGTTTAATCGATAAAATTTCCTGAAATAATCACTAAACTTAAACAGCTTTTTCACAAAAACTGTAAAATATATCAAAACACTGAGCACACCCCGAATACCTGAATATTTTGTGAACATTTTAAATTTTGAATCACGTCTGTAGGTGGAAGAATGTAGGAGGAGATACATTTTGAAGCAGAAGAGGATTTGAAGGCTTTGAAGCCTGCTCTCATTGACTTTAATGTTAAAAAAAGTGTTAAAAAGCTTAAAATTTTAAAAAGTATAAATAGTAGAAAAAAAGTTGAAGAAGTCCCATCATTAGCTGAAAGAGCTGAACATTTGAAAAGTTGAATGGTTTAAATAGGTGAAAGTATGCAGAAGTTACAGAGAGCCAAAAAACGTACGGAATAATAAAATTAAAGTTAAAAATAAAGAACCGAATAACAATAGGTGGAACTAGCTAGAACAGCATTCCCCAATAACTGAAAATGCATTTCCTGCGAGGAAAATGCGGGAATGCTGAATAGCTGAACTGCTAAAGCTAACTGGTTGAATAGCTGAAATCTGTAAGAAGAAGTTGAAATAGTGAGAATAGTTGAAAAAGTGGAAATCGTTAAAAAGTTGAGCTTTAAAAGCTGAAAAATGACAAAATATGTAGAACATTGTGGAAGTCTTTAGCTGAAGCTGAAGAATAGTTGAAAAAGTGGAAATTGGTTCAATAAGTTAAAGAAAGTAAGAGAGGGAGGGAGGAGGGATGGAGAAAGAAGGAGAGAGAGAGAAAAAGAGAAGAGACAGGGAGAGAGGGAGGGAGAAGGCGGGATGAGAGAGAAGGAGAGAGAGAGACAGAGAGAGATGGAGGGAGAAGGAGGGATGGAGAGAGGACAGAGAGAGGGAGGGAGAAGGAGGGATGGAGAGAGGACAGAGAGAGAGAAAAGAGAGAGAAACAGGGAGAGAGAGAGAAAGAAAAGAGAAACAGAGAGAGAGGGAGGGAGAAGGCGGGATGGAGAAAGGAAAGAGAGAGAGACAGAGAGAGAGAGGGAGGGATGGAGAGAGGACAGAGAGAGAGGGAGAAGGAGGGATGGAGAGAGAAAAGAGAGAGAAACAGAGAGATAGAGAGGGGGAGAGAGAAGACATTCAGAGAGAAGTGGAAGACCACTGTGCTGTGCTGCAGCTATTCAGAGTCCCTGAGAGCAAGCTCTCAAACAAAGCCTCACTGTGGCAACACCATAACTGCTATCAGTCAAATGACGTGATCCTGAGCACCACAAGGCCTTTGTGAACGTATCGGTATAAAATTTATATGGATAAACGTAAAAATGTGGTCATATCAGCGATTTCAAAAAGTGGTTTGTTCAGTGTTTCGCTGGGAAATATCCAGGAGTTTGATCATTGAAGCAAATGGAGAACGAAATGGACATCTTGTCATTTGGAAGCTCAACCAGCCAAAAGTAAAAGGCGTATCACAAAACTGAGCAGATTTTCCCCAGATTTTCAGACAGACAGACAGAAGTGGAACGCAAATGATATAGACTGATGATCATAGTTAGTCTAGTTAGTTGACTCCTACAGCAAGCCTGGAGTAATCAGTAGACTGTCTGTGAAAGTGTTGTCATGGTTACTAAGGGCCTGGGCAATGTTTATAAACATCTCTTTGATCTGATAACGATAGCACCTGCTCTTAATATGTCTCCTGTAGTACACGCCAGCACTTCAGACACTGAGAGCAGAAGAAATATTTTCATTATTATCAGATATATACTGCATAGAACGAAAAAGCATCAATCTAGCTGAGATGAGATGTGAAATATATTAGGTGAAAAGAATGGGGCTGAACAAGAAGAAAGAGAGGAAAGAGAGAGGGAGAGAAAGAGAGAAGAAAGGAGAGCAGAAGAGAAGAGATGAGAAGAGAGAAGAGTGTGGTGGTGTGTGTAACACTAGCGGGCATGGTGTGTGTGTGTGTGTGTGGGGAGTGTGTTTGTGTGTGTGTGTGTGTGTGGGGTGGGAGTGTGTGTGTGTGTTTTGAGTAGTGTGTGTGTGTTGTGTGTGTGTGTTTGTGTGTGTGTTTGCATGTGTGTCTGTCTTTGTGTGTGTGTGTTTGTGTGTGTGTGTGTGTGTGTTTATGTGTCTGTTTGTGTGTCTGTGTGTGTGTATATGTGTGTGTGTGTTTGCGTGTGTGCATGTGTGTGTTTGCAAAATAAAACATGAATAGCTGAATTGCTAAAGCTAAACTGGATGAATAGCTTAAAACCGTAAAAATAAGTTTAAGTAGTGAGAGTAGTTGAAAAGTCAAATAACACCTTAGCCAGGGACACACTGATTGATATGCCACAGTGGGATTTGAACCCGGGCCCCCCACACCCTAGCCATGTGCCATAACCACTGCGCCATCTTCAGAACAGACAAACATCTTTCCTTTAGTATTTATAAAGCATCTCTTTGATCATTAATCCCCACACCTGATTAGTGAGAGACAGTGTGAGAGAACCCTTCAAACAAGCCTTAATAAATCCACAACAGTACATGCTATCGAAACAGCGACTTGACCGTTAGAGACACAAGGCCTTTGTGAACGTATCGGTATAAAATTTATATGGATAAACATAAAAATGTGGGCATGTCAGCGATTTTAAAAAGTGGTTCGTTCTGCTCTTCGCTGGAAAATATGGACGCCTTTTATCATTGGAGCCGGATGGAGAGAAATTTGTTGATCTCGTCATTTGAAGCTCGCTGAGCCAAAAGTATGAGACGATATCGTACGCATAACCGAGCAGATTTTCTGAAACTAGACAAAAATACCTACGTTTTGATGTATAAATTGTGTATGACAAGTAGATATTGTGGGCGTGAGAGCAGTTTACAGACAAGGAACTAAGATAATTTTTTCGAAGCTTCACCCTCTAGCTGTGATGTCATCCACTCTAGCAAATGCAATACACACCCTGTTTAATCGATAAAAATCCTGAAAAAATTACTAAACTTAAAAAGGCTTTTTCACAAAAACTGTAAAAGATATCAACCTGAAAAGTAGACCCCGAATAGCTGAATATTTTGTGAACATTTTAAATTTTGAATCACGTCTGTAGGTGGAAGAATGTCATTTGGAGCTCAACCAGCCAAAGTAAAGTATCCTGAAACTGAGCAGATCTTCTGAAACTAGACAAAATACCTACGGTTTGATGTATAGAATTGTGTATGACAAGTAGATTTTGGCGAGGAGGCGTGAGAGCAGTTTACAGACAAGGAACTAAGATAATTTTTGACTTCACCCTCTATGATGTCATCCACTCTAGCTTGAAGCCTTAATACCACCTCATTTAATCGATAAAATTTCATGAAGCGAAATCACTAAACAGATTTTTCACAAAAACTGTAAAATATATCAACCTGAAGAAGTAGACCCACAGATAGCTGAATATTTTTGTGAACAGTTTAAAGTTTGAATCCGTATGTGGGTGGAAAGAATGTAGGAGGAGATACATTTTGAAGCAGAAGAAGATTTTAAGGAGTTGAACCCTGCTCTCATTGACTTTTAATGTAAAAAAAGTGTTAAAAAGCTTAAAATTGCAAAGTATAAATAGTAAGAAAAAAGTTGAAGAAAGTCCCATCATTAGCTGAAAAGAGCTGAACATTTGAAAAGTTGAATGGTTTAAATGGGTGAAAGTATGCAGAAGTTACAGAGAGGACCAAAAAGCGTCACGAGGAAGTAAAACTAGAAAATGCATTTCCTGCGGAAAATGCGTGGGAATGCTGAATAGCTGAATTGCTAAAGCTAAACTGTATGAATAGCTTAAATCTGTAAGAAAAAGTTGAAGTAGTGAGAATAGTTGGAATGTTTTTAAAATAAACATGAATTTCATTAAAAAGTTTAACAACACCACTAATGTATGAAAGATGTGGAATATTTAAAGTTTTTTTGAAAAGCTGACGCTAAACTGAATTGTTGGCTTTAAAAGTTCAACGATGCCCAATGATGTAGAACATTGTGAGGTCTGAATGTATTAATTAAGTATGGAAGACTTACAAATGCTATGAGAAACATAGATGAAAATGCAGAATAATGAAAAAAAACTTTTTTTGAAATATCTCAAATGCATTGCACTATACTGCACAAGTTGGAAGTTGTAAATGTATGATTGTCAGTTGGAAGCTGAACTGAATTACCCTTATAAGCAAAGAGCTGAAGTACATTGCTAGAAAAGCTGGAAGCTAAACTGTCATACTGTCAAAGATGGAAACTGAAATGAATTACCTGAAAAGGCTGAAAGAAATATATACTTAGTATTATCAGACATCCATTGCATAGAACACAAAATCATTTATCTAAAGAGCTAAGAGGTGAAATATATTGCCTGAAAAGGGGGGCTAAACGACAAAGCATTGCAAATACATTAATATTTTATTAGGCCTATATTTCAAAATGCAGTTGTAGTATCAGCAATATATTACAGGAACTCACAACAACAGTAAAAAAGGCAAACAAGCCTGATACGACGTATACACAGAAATATTAATCACGTTTTTCAAAAGACAAAAAATAGTTGGTAACATCAAACATTGATATTTGTTTTTAAATTGTATCCATACATATTGTAAATACATATTCATACATACAAAATAAGAATATATAGTTCTTAATATTTTCAGTATACACATGTAATATACAGTAGCATGGTAAGACTTGTAGGACTGGTCCTACTGGCAATGTCAAAAATGTGTGTCTATGCATGTTCAAGTGTGTAGGGATGACTATTGAATTGAATTGAGACTGACCTAAGCTATATTTGAATTAACTGAACATCAATGAAATTAGCTGGGGGCACAATGGCCAACCAGAAAGAAACTTTCAAATCATTCAAATGACAAATGCATGTAGAAAGAGGAGAGTTTCCAAAAACAAAGTACCGAAGAAAAGAACTTGCAAAAGCCCTCTAACAGTCTGTAAAGATGGGAACTGAGTTTAACAGATGAATAAAAAGACAAAGAAAAAAAGGTCTTGTACCTAATACCAAAAGTAAGGGAGTCAAACATGTATTAAAAACAAATTGGTTACTTGCAAAACCAAAATCCATAATGCCTAAACAGTAATTGTTTTCTACAACTTCTACATCTGTCATTTATCTGTTAGAAAACAGATCACGAGGGAAAGGAAAAGTTAATATGAAAAATAAATAAATAATATTAATTGTGATAAAATAAAAAAATAAGCATATAAGTTAGATACTAATAAATAAATAATAAAATAAAATTGTTGTCATACTGTTTAGAAAGGCAGCCAGTGTGCCCGATGGGTCAATACTGTATGTTCCAATGGTTTACAATATTGTTTGGTTTTTTAAAAACAAAAACATAGAAAAATACAATACAGCAATTCTGGCAAAACCAAAATCCATAGTGCCTAAACAGTAATTGTTTTTCTCCTAGTTCTTTAAGGCAGGGCCCAACAATATACAGTGGAGTGAAAAAGTGTTTGTCCCCTTCCTGATTTCTTATTTAGTTTCATGTTTGTCACACTTAAATGTTTCAGATCATCAAACATATTTAAATATTAGTCAAAGTTAACACAAATAAACACAAAATGCAGTTTATTATTAAGGGAAAACAAAATCCCTACATGGACCTGTGTGAAAAGTGATTGCGCCCTAAACCTCATAACTGTTTGTTATTACCCTTAGCAGAAAAAACTGCAATCAAGCATTTGCAATACGTTGCATTGAGTCTTTTACAGCGCTGTGGAGGAATTTTGTCCCACTCATCTTTGCAGAATTGTTGTCATTCAGCCACATTGGAAGGTTTTCAAGCATGAACTGCCTTGTTAAGATCATGCCACAGCATCACAACAGGATTCAGGTCAGGACTTTGACAAGGCCACTCCAAAGTCTTCATTTAGTTTTTTTGCAGCCATTCAGAGGTGGGCTTGCTGGTGTGCTTTGGATCATTGTCCTGCTACAAAACCCACGTTCGCTTCAGCTGGGGTCACAAACAGATGGCCGGACATTCTCCTTCAGGGTTTTTTGGTAGACAGCAGAATTCATGGTTCCATTTATTGCAGCAAGTCTTCCAGGTCCTGAAGCAGCAAAACAGGCCCAGACCATCACATTACTGTTGTTGTGTTCTTTTTCTGAAATGCGGTTGTCTCGACAGTCCACAGAGTATTTTCCCAAAAGTCTTGGGGATCATCAAGATGTTTTCTGGCAAAAATGAGACGAGCCTTAATGTTCTTTTTGCTCTGCAGTGGTTTTCGTCTTGGAACTCTGCCATGCCATTTTTGCCCAGTCTCTTTCTTATGGTGGAGTCATGAACACTGACCTTAACTGAGACAAGTGAAGCCTGCAGTTTGGATGTTGTTGTTGTCTTTTGTGACCTCTTGGATGAGTCGTCACTGTGTTCTTGGGGTAGATTTGGTTGGCCGGCCACTCCTGAGAAGTTATGTTTTAACAGGGGGCAAACACTTTTTGACACAGGGCCATGTATGTTTTTTTTTTTTCATCAATAATGAAAAGATTGATTTAATAACTGCATTTTGTGTTTACTTGTGTTATCTTTGTCTTATTTTTAAATTTGTTTGATGAACTGAAACATTTAGGCTAAGTGTGACAAACATGCAAAAAAATAACAAATCAGGAAGGGGGCAAACACTTTTTCACACCAATGTATATTGTCCCCATCAGTAAGCTTATAACCTTTCAGCAAAACTAACTCAATGAATGAAATGAAATATATAAATTGTAATGAAATCAAATGGGTCCATAGTGTATGTTTCAATGGTTTAAAATATATTTAAGGCTGGCTACACACTGGATGCGTGGCGTCAGAGTGGCGTTTCTGTTGCGTGGTGGCTGCGTGGCGTTTTCTATGTCTTTACACCTGACGTCTGACGCAGCGCTGCTGCTGCTGCTAGCCTTGTCTGGACACATGGATGTTTCCCATTGATTTACTGCACTCAAGCAGTAGTATAGGTCATGGTAAACATAAATATATACTGATTTGATTACAGCAAAGACAACGTTGGCAGTATTGACAACAAAATAGGCTACGGAATATTTTGCTCTGAAAATCGATAATTATTTATTATTATATTTTTAGATTACATTTATATCTTATTTATATCCTATTCTGCCTGGAAATGCTTCCGTGAAAAATTGTCCTCAATCCTATTTCTAGCATGCACGTCTTTTCGGCAAGCCTGAGACGTGTGTGTCACGCAGACAGTGTGCAAGCTCTAACCTGTTAACATAGGAGCCAAAATAGGAACGGACACGCCGCGAAGCTGACACGCTCACGCCACGCAGCCAGTGTGCAGATGGCCTAAGCCCTACCATTAAAGGCTTTTTACATGGTGGTTAGACTGAGGCTAATATCCCATTTTTGGTTCAAGCTACAGTCGCCCTGTACTGACACTTACTGTGATTTTAAACGTTATCCCAACATTTATCTCAGATTACTGAAATCCCACACATATATTGTTTTTTTACATCTGTCCTCTCTTCCAGATTCAGTTAGTTCAGTCACATGTAGTAACTGAAATAACTGAAAAGTTCCCCCTTAATCTGGCATGTATATGTTAGAAAACAGATAAAGAGAGAAAACAGAAAGGTGACTTGAAAAATAAATTAAAATAAAATATATGAATTGTACTAAAACAGAAAAATAAGGATACAATGTATAAATCATATAAGGTGGAGATAAACAATAGAAATAACTTAAAAAAAGTATTGGTGTCATACGGTTCAGAGAGGCAGCCAGATTGGTCAGTACAGTATGTTTCAATGGTTTACAATAGTGTTCAACCCTACAAATAAAGGCTTTTCACATGGTTGCTAGACCGAAGGCTAAAAAAACCAAATAATGTCTCAATGTCTCTTTTGACAAGGCTTATTTAACCAAGTCATACGTTTTGAGCATTCTGGAGACAAAACCTTCAGCTTTGATTCTTAAATTTAAACACGGTCATAGCTTTTCAATAGGGTTTGGATTATCCCCTGGCCGAGTTTACACATGTGAAAATCCTTTAACACGCCTACCAGCTCAAACCCCACACTAATAATTATAATTTTTGTGAAATATATTCCATGACATCCTTTCCTTTTCCTTTTATATATATATATATATATATATATATATATATATATATATATATATATATATATATATATATATATATATATATATATCTGTATCTGTTGTGTCTTCCAAGAAAACAGATAAAGCAGGAAAAGATGAGATGAAAAATATATTAATAAAATAAAAGATATTAATTGTGATAAAATACAAAATAAGCATACACTGTTCGAATTATACGAGGTATATATCAATTATCAATGTACCAAAATAAATTGGTGTCCTAGAGTGTGTGTCCATGGGTCAGTAGTGTAAGTTGCAAATTGTTGAATCTGTTCATTGTTGGCACAAACCAAAACTCTTAACAGAGCACAGTGTACTTGAAGATGTAAGGAGCTGTAGCATTGTGACCTTTGATGATCCAGGGACTGTAGAACTGCTGCTTCCAGGTATCTGGCCAGTCTTTGGTGTGAGGACAGCATCACTGTTGTGACATGGAGGAGCAGAGGCCTTAGATGGAAAAATAGTAAAAGAAAACAAAAACATTATGCCTTGCATTCCTAATTCAAATAGCAACCACAAACAGTAATGCCAACAGTGTTTTTGTTAGTTCTTTGGTCAAAAAGGGATCTTGTACTAAGTTAATACAAATAACAGTTACCTTTACAACTTGTTTAGGGTGAAGTGTAATGCTGCACTGAGGAGAAGCCGTCTCTGTGACAGTGATGACTGTCTAAGTTTGGTTCCCCGCATCAGTTCACCTGATCACTCGCCAAACGTCAACAGAAGTTAGGCTTTACTGAACTGTGCTCAGAATTGGATGTGAAGATGTGGACATAGGAGAATGAAGCGGGTCCTGACAAGAGAAAACAGAAAGTTGTTGTAATAAACTGCAGACCATGCAAAAAACATGTTGAAAAGTTACATAATCCACAATAAGTATATACCTTGAACACTGCTGCAGGGCAACACAACATTTCTGTCCAGTGCCATTTTACACAGAGTAGTTTAGGAAGGCTGTACGAGGTTCAGCTTCTTGTAATGTCTAGCGTTCTTTAAAGTCCTGACTGTTTCCATTGTGTGAAGTGGAGTAATCACAGCAGAGGCAGACCTGCAGCAAAAAGTTCATTTAAATGACAATGTACTGCTAGCTAACGGTGTTGCAAAATTGCTGCATTATTACAAAGTGAATACAGGAATAAACACAATTAAAGCAATAAAGAAAGCACATATGAAATTAAAAACATTACCTTCTGTTGTGAAGACTCTTCAGCACTGTCAGGTGGAAAGCAGGCAGTGTGGTCCATTTTTTCAGTTTTAGAGCCAAAGAGAAGGTGAGGCAAAGGCAGGCAGGTGTTATCTCATCCTCTGCTTGGAAGAATGGCTGGGACTAGCATGAAGGGAAAGGTGTCCCTGTGAGGTCCAACAGTGACTGTCTGTCCATAGTTGATGGAGAGTTAAGCTGCTGCTGCTACATCTGTTGGTTGTTGTCGTTCTTCACAGTGATGAAGGATGTGAGGCCAAAGCTGGCGGTGTCCTCACAGAGGACACAGGAGAACTGTGTCTCTCATCCAGGAGAAAGTAAACCTACATGAGTTATAGTCTATAACAGCCACCCACCCTGAAACTGGGTGGCATGTAAATGTGGGGTTTGAGCTGGTAGGTACCAATATACCAGAAAGTATTTGTTGCATATACAACACATACTTTCTGATATATTTTTGCCACCGTAAATGATAGCAGCTGTGTACAATGCTGTACACAGCTGCTGAATGTTTAGGGCTGTACTTGGGATGTACAGCCCAAGATATGTTGTAAATATATCTCATAACAATATGGTTACCTGAAAAAATAATGACCAATCACATTATCCAATACTACCAAAAGTTAACATTACCAAACAATATGTCTTGCTATGCTTACTAAATTAAGTACAACAATATGATTTACTGCAGTTGTATGTTTTGTCACAAATAATAAGCGTTTATCTTTTAGTTCATTTCACCCAACCACACCTTAATCATCCTACCAAGACTGATTGCTTCAAGTTGAAGTTTATGGTTACAAAGGAACGACAAGCTGATATTGAATTGATACAGTAAAAATTGGGTTTACTTTACATAGCAAGATAAACAGAGACAAACAACAATGAATTATCCTAAAAAAACATAATGCTCAGTGGATTTTTGTTTTACCTGCCAACTGTGCTGAAAAGATTAACATCAGGTACAGCAACAAAGTCACCTTTAAATTATTAGACCATAATGTATTTAATCATTGCAGGTTTCAATAATTTAGTCTTTTAAATCAAGTTATTAATACATGTTTCACTCACTCAATTTTGGCATTAGGTGCAGACCTTTTCTTCTTTGTCTCAGCTGCCATCTTTATGGACTGTTAGAGGACATGACACAGTATACAGGATTATGATAACTATAATACGTTCTCATCACACCAGAGTGGAGACAATGCTGCGGTTTAGAGATGAAAATGAGGTCCAGAAGTGTGTTCTTATCTGTGGTGGCAGCAGTGATGAGTTGAACATAGCCCCGGGACTGAAACAACTCAAGGATTGGCTTACTTGCGTTGGATAAATGATTCTCGTTGAAATCCCCGCAGACAACGATAGGGTGGCAATCCATGATCTCCAATGAGTCCAGCAGGCTTCCCAGGTTTGACAGAAACGATGTCACACTGTAATCCGGAGGTCTGTACACAGCTGCAATCAAAGCACTCACTGGGGCTTCAACCTTCAGAGCCAAAAACTCAAGGTCAGTGACATTATGTACGTACTGTTTTTCACGTACTTGAATGTGCTCTTTCACATAAACGGCAACGCCACCACCACGTTTGTTGGCCATCTGTGGAACATTTGTGTAGGACAGGTGTCTGTTGCGTTTGAACATAGTGTAGCCCTCTAAATGGAGACTGTCTGCAACAAAGGAGCCTTGTAGGTGAGTTTCTGTGAGACACAAAACATCTGCTAGACACAGTTCATGGTGGCTCTTGATGTCATTCACGTGGCATGGCAAACCTTCTGTGTTATGGTGAACAATGGTCAGAGTGTCATGTCCGTTCACAGCCTGTGTGATTTGGAGAAGAGGCATCATGTCATCCAAATTGACTTGTCTCATGGTCCGTAGGGCTGCAGTGATTTGTGAGTTGGCATATATTTTACTCTCGTCCATATCCAGAATGTGCAGTCCGCTGAGAGAGGTCACTCTGCTGACAGCTACGTAAGCCATGCCGGGTTCAAAAATGTGTTTCAGTGACACTACAGCTGATGTCCTTGTCATACCTTGAACCTTATGAATCGTACAAGCAAAGGCCAGTTTGATAGGAAACTGTCTGCGTACCACTCCTTTCTGTTTCATATTCTCCTCCGCTCTGTCGATGTACACTAGATTGTCTGGTCCTCCTGGTGCTCTGTTACGATAATTCCTTCCAGCTGTTTCATCATCCATCTTGAGCCCAAGCATAGTGACATGTGCGACACCATTTTGTTCAGAGGATATTACCCTGACTAGCGTAGAGAAAGATCCATTCACCAATCCTTGAGACACGTCTATGTTTCTGGTGAGCATGACTCTGACACCTTCAGCTACGTTTAGCGTATCTGGTAACTCATTTCTGTTTCCTTTAAATGGTTTGGCTTGTCGTGCCATTCTGCCTGTCTGTGGATCCTTTTTATAGTCATCCGCATCAATCTCGGTGATGTGAGAATGGAGCAGAGCTAACATTGCAGAGTTGTGTGAATCAACTTGTTTATTAGTTGCAAAAATGTGTAGCACATCAGTTGGACACAGTTCTGGTTCGGTGACTGCCTGTGACAACAAAGCTCTGTCTGGCTCAGACAACTCCTCTGACTTTTCTTTCACACGGATCCTGTTCAACATCTCTGCAAAGGCAACATCATCCTTCTGACGCATAATCTCAGTCAGAGTGATCATCTGAAAGTGTTGACGCCATAGGTCAATCTCACATGGGTCATACACACAGAGGGGCTTGGACTGTCGCACTGGTGGAAGCTGAAAGAAATCTCCGACAGCTATTACCGACATTCCTCCGAATGGTCTCTGACTGCCTTTGATCTGTTTGAGTCTCGCATCAACGTAGGCAAAAAGGGGCTTTGAAACCATGGACACTTCATCAATGATGATGATCTCAGCATTTAACAGTTCAGATCTGACTTCATCCAAATTGTTACCAAGGCCTTGAAATGGGGGTTTTAGGCTTCTGGGCAGTTTGAGTAACGAGTGCAGTGTAGAGCCTGATATGTTGAAGGCTGCGGTTCCAGTAAATGCGGTCAACAGGACAGTTGGGTTTGATATGTCGGCCTCCTCAGCACGCCTCGGCAGTTTGCACAGTATCTTAGATGCCTCAGAGTAGATGCATTTGATTAAATGTGACTTTCCTGTTCCAGCGCCACCATTGATGTAAAAGAAGAACTGGTCTGGATTTAGGCCACAGATTCGCTTTACGCACCACTCTCTAACTGCATAGAACACACAGGCTTGTTTCTTGTTCAGATTCTGATACATTTGGCGTAACAGTATGGGATCAAATGCTGGGGGCTCTCTGATGGCTCTGACTTCTGTTACAGCATTAGCCTGATTACTGTATTCTGGGACATTATCTTGTTCATTTTCACAATCTGGCTCTCTTGCCTCCAGCTCTTCAATACACTCCAACCTCACAACTTCCGATTCTGGTGCCAGATTACACCATTCATCAATCACACCTCTGTTCTGCTCAAACTCCTCAACAGCATTCTCAATCTCGTCACTGTTTTTCTCATATTTGTCTCTGTTTCGTTTCACAATGTTTTGGACACTCTCCAGATGATCACAACCTGGTAGTTGCACACATCCATTGCTGTAAAATGACTCATATGTGGGGTAATACGGTCTTTTCAGTTCCTGCTCTGATCGGTAGGGAACGTACAGTTTCAGTAACGTGCCGTAAAACTTTTCAGGATATTTTTCCTGGGATGGGCGGTAAAACCCTGATGATAGCAGGCTTATCGCTCTTCCGTTCTTTGCACAAATCCCATCTCATTTAGAGAGGGGCAAAACATTTTTACCTTTCGTCTGTTTGCCATAGACAATTCTGCAAGTAGCTGCAAAATCAGCCAAACACATCTCCTCAAACTCCAGTGTTTCAGGTCTGGCTTTGTACTTGTCAGTCAAAGACGTCATCCACACATCTGAACATTCAGGTGTTGTGTTTTCCAGGGACGAGAGGGGACGACTCATTTTCACTGCGTTGTCATCTGTCGGTATGAATACGACACCACGTGAACACTTCTTCATGTTAATTCCACATGCACGAGTCACACATTCCTGAGCGCTGACCTCTCTTTTTTTGGAATACGCCTGCATTATTTCCCTCATTTCATCACATTCATTGACGTGCTCTCTGTTGGACTTTTCGATGACTGTTTTGAGGTACTCAGAAAGTCCAGATTCTTTTTTGGTAATGTAGCTGGTGAGATAAATGATGCACGAATATGCATTGAGTATATAACTGACATCAATATTGGCATTCCAGGCTTCAAGTAGATGTGCATTATATCCATTTACCCAGCAGTCCTTGGGGTCACGCTTCAGAATGACTGCACTGGATTTATTCACCATGTTAAGGCATTGTTCGTACTCACTGTATGTCAGATTGCATTGAGTTAGGAGCTGCTGCAAACTCAGAGATGCTGTTTCAGGTTCATTCAATAACAAGTTAAGTGGTTGAAGTTTTTGCTTTGCTTTTTCCACTTCCACTGGATCAGTGCACTCACCAGGTCTCGTTATCATTGTGTTTCTGACGGGTGGTTTAGGAAATCCAAATCTGCAACCCGAGCTGCGACTTTTGAAACATGTCCTTGAGTGATTTTTGCTGTGTGTTTGCACTTCTGTGACTTTCTTGTAGAGATCAGGTTGTGAATGTGGGTCGGGCAGCTGAGCTGTGATGTATTTGGACACAAAATCTAACACAGTCTGATCGTTCTTCTCTTCTTAAAAACAGGAGCACCATCAACCCATATGAGACAGTGGATGTGTGGACTTCCGCGATGCTGAAACTCAACTCGGTAAAAAAAGTCAACGACTCTGCCCAGGGGCTCTGCAGGAGATAAGATCAAATCCCTGAATAATGCCTCAACACGCTTATCAAACATGCGCATTGCTGTCACAGGATTGCTTCGCAGTATGTCACACTTAGCTGACCAGTCAAGCCCTTCAAAATCAACATCTTCACCTTGCTGCCTTTTTATTGCCTCGATAACCTCAGGCCATCGCATTTCAGCTGCAGAAAACGTACAGAAGAATGTAGGAGTTCCCAACTGTCTGATCATGGCAAAAAGATCTCTTGTAGTTTTCTCCCAAAAGCGGCGTGCGTCCGCGTAACGTTTTCATAAACCTCCACGGCATCTTTGTTTCGCACCAGTCTCTCCACCTCACGTTTGTCTTGCAACATTCCCGAGGTAATATTTCTTCCATCCCTCGTAAAAGGTTTTCCTTTCCTTAGCTGTATTGTCATGCTCGATGTTGCCAAATGAATTTCTGTCACAAACTGTGCAAAGAACAAGTAGTTTGTGTCTCTGGCAAAACGATCATCAACACCAAAAAGCCTTATTTTGAAATATTTACTGGGTGTTACTTTAAGAGGTCTCTGTTCATCCAGTGTGTTCTGACCAGTCGGAAACTGTACAGGGAAAGCCATGGCCTCCAGTTTAGGTGTTTTGAAAAAGCTGACAGGATTATTTCTTTCAGCAGGCGCAACAGAATAGATTCCTTCACTGAAACATAAAATCTCCTCTGCCACGTCACAAGGCTGAAGGCATGATTCCAGAGCAAAACCTCCATTTGGCATTTCGCCTTCTTCATCATCTCTCTGCTCATTTGGTTGTTCACCATCACATGACACCATGTCTATATCCTGTTCATTTTCAGGCTCATTTTCTGCCTCACACAGAGCATTACTCTCACACCTGTCAATTTCCATTAAATCAGTTTCATCATAATCATCTTCCTTCATTGTAGTATCCACATCATCATCATCATCCTCATCATCATCAGGAAGTGTTGGATCACATAACTCAGCCTCATCTCTGATCGTTATGTCCTCGTACTGTGGGTGTATCTCTTTGAGTTTATGTAAAGCTTGTATGAGCTTTGACCAACTAACTGTCTGAAAAAGTTGGTGTCCTTTATAACACAACCGTCTCTTCAGTTTCACTCTCATCACCTGAGACTCACTTCTCAGTCTGGGTAAAGCTTCAATCGTTTCCTGCACCTCAGACGGGACACACACAACATTTCCTCGTATTAGTCTCTGACGCCCTTTAGGTAGAGGAATTATTTTTGCAAAAGCTATACATCTGGATGCGAGATGCCTTTCCAATATGTTGAGATCTGACAGCTCAGGTGGAATGTCAGCAAGCATTAAGTTGTTGGCTACAGCGAGAGCTGGCATAGCTCCATCTTTAAGATGATCATGACAGGTGTAACAGATCCACTCACTCCTTCTCTCATCAGGCACCTTGCAGTGTTCACAGCCTTCATCGCAAACATGCACATACTTCCCTGTCAAGCAAGCTGCAACTATATGTGGATTTTTGACATAATTTGACCTTGTGCAGGGGCGGACTTGGTTTGGAAACGAGGCTTTATGGCAGACAGTGCAGACATAGGTGGGACCTTCTGTTATATGTGATCTGAAAAGAGATATGGCCTCTTTGATTAAAGAGTTGTCATTTTCTCTGTCACTCTCACATGTTTGTCGATTTATACATCTGTATTTCCTTTTTATTTTATTTGCACATCTCATTTTAGACATACTTCTAAACAGAAGGTTGTTCTTAAATCGGTCTCGCATTCTTTGTCTCATTAGTTGTCTGTGTCTATCTCTGAAAGCTTGGTCATTTGCATAACGCTGATTTATATAAGATCGCCGCCTCACTCTGAAGTCAACGTCGTTTCTGTAAAACGTTGTCATTCTTTCTCTTTGTTTCATTCTAAACTCAGGGTTTTCTCTGTATGACCTGTTCATTCTTTCTCTTTGTTTCATTCTAAACTCAAGGTTTTCTCTGTATGAGCTGTTCATTCTTTCTCTTTGTTTCATTCTAAACTCAGGTTTTTCTCTGTATGAGCTGTTCATTCTTTCTCTTTGTTTCATTCGAAACTCAAGGTTTTCTCTGTATGAGCTGTTTATTCTTTCTCTTTGTTTCATTCGAAACTCGCGATCTTGTCGGTATCGGGTCGTTATAAAACATTTTTTCTTTCCTTTATATGTTTCATTTGAAGTATAGTTTGTCCTTTCTTTCCTTTTTTGATTCTCCTTTCTTTGTGATAGCTTTTCAGAGAGCAATAGTCTCCTCTTAATTTTTCTCCTTTGCTGTTTATTAAGTTTCTTCAGTTTACACGAGACATCATCACTGGCCACAGTATTTATCAATGGAGCAGTCAAGTTTGACTTACTGTCAGTAGCATTGTGTGATGTAACAGAATTCACAATAAATTCAGTTGATGGTTCTGCTTCATTTTGACTATAATCAGGCAATATGACATGAACCTCTGTATGTTTCACAGAAGATACAGACGTGATGTTTGTGGACACTCCCTGTAATATGTTATCAGAGACATCTGTTGCATCAGTGTTTACCTTTTGAAGTGGTTGAGTTTGAATCATTGCTTCGTGTGATGCGACACAACTCAAGCTTATCTGGTTAGACATTTCTGGTTCAGTTTCCATATGAGTAAATACTTCTTGTACAGATTTGTCACCAATATGAGCACTTGTCTCCTTTTGAAGAGTGGCATCCAACAGAGCAGTTGATACAGCAGCAGTGTGAGTTGTAGGCTGACTGTCTCTGTCTGAGATAGCAGTATTCAGAATGGCTGTGGTCACATTGTAAAACTCCACAGGCTTCAACTCATACTCACAGGAGGGCTGTGTACCCAACATTCTGTGATACTTCAGAAGGTGATCAATCATATCACAAAGACGGGTAAATGTCAGCATGACAGCAGTACCAGGAGTGCGAGAACCAGGGTGGAGGGGCAAACCTTTGGCTGTTCTGGAGTGTGGATCAAAGAAACCGTATCTGCCGGACTTTGTTCTGAATACGGCAATGCATAATACTCTCATCAGGAGCAAACCATACTGGACATCAGAAAGCAAGCAGCTGAGTCCGGCCTCTAGGTCCAGAAAACTGTCTAGAGCGCCAGGTAACGGTTCTCCTAATGTGCCATATCTAGAAAGTTGTTTCATGTCCACATAATGTGTACGCGTGCGTGAAGGTACTTCGTGAGGGAGCTCGTCAGTAGTCAGATAGCTGTGATTAGGAAAGATTTTCCTGACTTCTTTATACATCGTATTACCTTTATCCAAAACAAGGTCAAGATCTGCTCTGGTGATGTTTTCATTCTCGTGAAGGAATGCCAAAAATGTAAGTGAGTTGCAGGTACACTGCTTATTTCTGTTTTTACCATATTTACAAGAGGCCTGGCTGCGGGATGCAAGGACGTGTCTAACAGAAGGCTGACCTGCTGGATTTACATAGTCTGCATGAGAAGGGCCTGCTACACACTGAGGGTGTCCACTCTTTACATTAGAATAAGATGCCTGTGGTGACACGACACTTTGACCTCTGTGGTTTACCTGGTTAGCTTCAGAAGAAACTGCCACACATCTTTTCTTGACCATGTCAGCATAAGATACCTGTGGTACACCTGGCTCATCACTTTGACCTCTGAGCTTTACCGGGGTCACAATAGCAGGCCTTGCTTCACCAGCGCTGTGACATCCTCCCTCATCAGCAGAAACCTTTGGTACATCACTCTGACTTCCCTGTGTCACACTTTCATCATGAGACGCTGCAGCCATCTTCACCTCTCCACAGCTCTGAGGACCAACACATTCTACCTGTTCACCTGCTGTACCCTGAACCTCCTTTGACCTCTGCTGGCGCAGACTTGCAGCTTGTGACTTCTTACTCTTCTTCGGCATTGTTGATGTGATCCAAAACCACAAACCTTGTTTTATTTTTATTGTAGACAATCAAGATAATGAACACAATATGAATCAAAATATATTAATATTAACTTAGCAAGATAAGAAAGTAGATTAAAGCAGTATCTGCTCTTAGTAATGGCGATTTATATCTCAAAAATATTCTATTTATATTTATTTTAAAGCAAAACACTAAGTGGTCAAATAAATGTTTTCCCACAAAATCTTTTCAAGTCTGTGAAGATATTATATTTAGAAATAAAACTAAAGTTGACGTATCACACAAATTATATATGGATATATTGTATTTCAGTTGTACTTAAGTTTCTATAGCTTCAGCAAATTGAAAACCAATAGGACACAGGGATATGGTTTATTTAGTATTTTAAGGCAATATCAAGAAATCAGTACTGATGTTCAAATACTGTGCTTTTCTAAGAATAACTTTGGTATTTGTATATTTAAGGTTTTGTAAATGCCAGATAATTTTTTTTTCAACCTTAATATATTCAGGTTTATTTTAATATAAGTAAAGAATACAGTTTCCCCTTACAGTTGGTATATTTATTTTACTATATAAAGGTTTAACCAACAATAAAGCATGTACAAAAGGTGCTGATGCCAACAATGTGGGTGGATCTATAGACGAGGTACAAATATGTGAATGAGAGACAAATAACACAATGTATAATGTAAGTAATAATGTAATTACTTTTACACTTGTACAAACAAATACTGATTATGTGTACTCTGGTATGAATATATTTGCAGTCAAAACAAACCTTTTGGTACAGAGATCCACAGCAACACGGTCCAGGAACAACTACAGCTCTTTTCTTGTATAAATATAGATTTGGACTTCAATTTATTATGTACATTAACAAGAGACCGTTTTCTTCAATGATACACTTTATAACAGCAACTTATATATTTGGAAATGTACCAATTTAATTTTGAATTAGTTTTTACAGTCCAATGTTTGTGATAAAAAGCTAAACAAAATGTGTTATTTATGTGTTTCCAGTCTTTTCAATTAATTTAAATTTAATGAACAAAAATACTTAATCATTTATTTAATTATGACTATTACCAAATAGAATATTGATACAATATGGACAATTCAAAAAATACAATAATAAGGTTTTGCCAATTGAAAAGGCCAAATCAAATGTGTGTGTGTGAGAGAGAGACAGGAGAGGTAGAAAAAGTGTGAGCAGAGAAACTCACAGATCCATAAAACAGAATGATCAGGTTCCAATCAACCCATGAATCCAAAACAGATACCAGTAATCTGTTACATCAGGTTCCAAAAGACAAGGATGAAATATATCGTTCCAAAAGACAAGGTTCAAATATATCGTTCCAAAATATTGGTTCAAATATATCGTTCCAAAATATTGGTTTCTTGCAAGAATGCAAGGAGATAGAGCGAGATAGAATTAGAGGGATAGAATGATAGAATTTCCAAAATTTAGATAGATATATTAGATATGACAGGAGAGATAGAAAACCTCAAAATTAGATAGATGTATTAGATTGACAGGAGAGATAGAACGTCTTATATTAAGGGATGAGTGGGTAGAATGATAGGAGAGAGGTGAATGATCTCAAATGGGATAGAGAGAGGAGAGGAGCTGGAGGCCAGCGGCCCTGCAACACAAAATAGACATTGCATTAGACATACAAAACAGAAAAAAACATTACATAAAAAGTGATTGCTTTGAATATGTAAATATTTTTTTAACATCAAGGAAGGACCAGATTATTGGTATGATTTAGCTATGAGGGACTTTAGTAGTGTCATTGTTTCACTATGACTTTAGTAGGCGTCTCTAGGAAATCTCTGTATTCACTGACTTCTGTGTTCAATCACATCATGATGCCTAATTTTTGCGTGTGTGAAGTATACTGTGGGGTGTCCAAGGAGTCACTAACATAGATGGTGAAATACTAACTAAAAGTATGTAGAGTGCACAAGCAGATGTGTACAGTAACGTTAGACAGTAGTAATATTTACTGCCAAACAAAGTGTCAAGGCAACACATGTCATAGCAACGACATCATTCATGTGTGTGAACATACGGTCCAGTTGCCACGGAGGTAACCAACACTGATGGTCCAGCAGCAACATGGAGAGGAGGCGAACAAAAACATTGGGGGGAGAGAGGAGAGGATTTTGAGTTTCATTTTACAAGACAAGATATTCACAACAGTAATTTATTTTATTATCAAGAATTTTTTTTAAATTCATACGTAGTACATACGTGCAGTGGTGGAAGAACTATTTAGATCATTCACTTAAGTAAAATACTTATACCACGTGTGAAAATACTCTACTACAAGTACAACTACAAACCCTACAAACGTTGGGTAGCTTAATCTACAGCAATGCATCATGTTCTATAAGATCATCATCTGTACGGTGAGGGATACAGCAAGACATATCCAGTTTTACTTTAGAAAACAAACACAGCTTATTTTAAAAGGTCCCTTGGAATGAAAATTACACTTTAGAGGTGTTTTTTTAACATTAATATGCGCTCCCCAGCCTGCCTATGGTCCCCCAGTGGCTAGAAATGGTGGCCTATATAAAAGCATCCAAAGAGCACCATGCCATGGGACCTTTAATGAGTACTTTTCAGGCTGGACAACATATTAACTTATTCAATATCAAAGTGTCCTTCGTGATTCATATTTTAAAAAAATGCGTGAGTGTGTGTGGGAGTGTGTGTGTGTGTGTGTGTGTTTGTGCGTGTTGTGGGGATGTGTGTGTCTCTCTGTGTATGTTTGTGTATGTGTGGATCTTTCTGTGTCTGTCTGTGTGTTTGTGTGTGTGCGTCTGTATGCATGTGTGTGTTTCCTATTCTATGTTTCTGGATTAATGATTACTGCTGCTGCATTAATGTGATTGTTGCATTTCACTGATAATTGTGCTAATCTTAACTCATCTATATACTAGAACTGTCAATCTTCCTCTATAATACTATTCGAATTCCATTTGAGATTTTTTTTGAGATTGATAACATTAGCATTTTGGCTCGGTGGATGCCGATTTTAAAGTCATGTTAAAACTATTTCCCGTCCTCCTTACAATTTCCAGCCGGAGCCTGTCACTCCCCCGTGTACTAACGTTACTCGGTACATAACGTCTAGACCTCACAATGCCTTGTATTTCTCTCATATGGCTTGACATGAATCACACATGCAGGTAGGTCAAGGCGAGAGGAGGGAGATTAGCTAATGTTAGCCAACATATTTATAAAAAAAAAGAAGTCACATTCGAATAGTATTGATTTTTTTACTATTTGAATTATATTCGAATTTTGGTATTCGTTCCAACAGCCCAACTATATACTGCTGGGTAGCTTAATCTACAGCAATGCATCATGTTCTATGAGATCAGCATCTGTATGGTGAGGGATACATGAAGACATATCCAGTTTTACTTAGAAAACCAAACCGTACTTTTCAGGCTGGACAACATATTCATTATTCATTATCAAAGTCTCCTTCGTGATTCATATTTAAAAATGTTAGAATGTATATTGTGGTAATACTTCTTTTTAAGGACGCAATTTATTTCCCTTTAATATGATACAAAACTCTTAGGACTTAATCAATATGCCATAGTTCTGTGCAGTGTGCAGTCTGCTTTTAATAGCCACAGTACACAGAATTAATACTCACCTGGTGTAAATCATATGTAAATGGATTTTTTCTAAACAAAAGTTAAACGTGTACAGATGCTAAATAATTATCTACAGTCAAGTTATGTGATCTATTATCAATTTCAGTTATAGTATTACTATACTTACCAATCAAAAGCGCACAGCAGTATCGATGTTCTGTTGAGAAAACCAGTGACAAACTGTGAGTTAGTGGGTTCAAGGTTACAGTGTACAAACAGAGACAAAAAAACTCAGTAAATGGTAAGATGCTGCTATAACAGCAAGTCTGCTGTGAGGCAGAGCAGCTATTTCATTTTTTTTATGAATACACACAATGCCACAATGTCAGTTACAAGCTAAACAGTTTAAAGATTAGGTTAATTGACAAAAAGCAGATTTAAGAGGACTGCTAACGTTAGCTAAGTGCTAATCTTGTGCACTTATGCTTGCTCTAAAAAGTTAGCCAGAGATTTTTATAACAGTATTATAACTTACTATAAATACTATTAACACTTAGCATCAACTGTTATCACTCTCATAGAGCACCTTACCATACATCCCTTTGTATGTGAATTTTTTTTATTGAGTATGTAGTATCTTTTCTTTTATTGTCTATATTATTCATGTGGAATGTCTTTTTATCATCCTGTTTATCATGTATGTATGTTGTGTGTGATGTCTTTAGGCTACAGGGACCTTGAATTGAACCTACCTACCTACCTAGCTAGCTACCTATCACTAAGTGGGGTCTAGCTAACAGTGTGGCAGAGCAACATTAGCATCATTGTTGTCTTGGTATTACATTTTCCAGCAAGAACGGTTTGTTTGCTTTTCCATTGACAATAGCTAAACCACTAACAAGTTGTTTTATGTCAGTTAACAAGCTAATATTAGCTAAATATAGCTATCAATAATTGTATCCAAGCTGCTATCATTAGCTAATATTAGCACCAATCCTAACACTACCTTAGCTAATATTAGCTAAAGATACCAAGCTGCTGTCATTAGCTAATATTAGTTAGCGTTAGCATCGCGTTAGCGTTAGCATCGGCGCTAATATTAGCTAATGATAGCTAAGTATAATTTACCAAGCTGTAACGTTACAGTTAAACATTTCGCTCTTAATTCATGTTTGTATTCTGTATGAAGTGGAAACCAATGCCAGCCTTTTTTTAAAACACCAAACCTGTATTTCTACCGTTCAAAAAGGTTTTTAGACAGCAGACTGGATATTGCTACTTACCTCAGAAGCTTCTAGAACACAATGACGACGCTGTGCTGCTGAGTGCGGAGCTGCGCAGATTTTATTGAGGCGTTCAGGGAAAGTCAGAGATTCCGGCGCCAAACACAATAAATTAGCTAAATCAAATTACGTGTGTGTGTGTGTGTGTGTGTGTGTGTGTGTGTGTGTGTGTGTGTGTGTGTGTGTGTGTGTGTGTGTGTGTGTGTGTGTGTGTGGGTGTCTGCGTGTGTGAGTGAGTGTGTATATATCCCTCTGTGAAGGATCTCTGTTTTTGATCTCTTTCAGTGAGCCACAGTGGTCAGCGAATATAAAACAATTTCATTTATTATTAAGTCCTCAGAAAAAAGATCCCTGTTATTTAAAAGCTTGTATTATGAAGCAGCCACATGACGAAATGTTGAGTCTTCTCAGCAGTTACTTAAAGACTGCTTAATTGAACATGAAACATAAAACTGAAGCAGATATAATATAGAAACTGAGCAGAAATTGAAACAATCACACAAACTGAGCAAAGACTTTTAAAAAGTTATTTCTCTCTTTTTGTTACAAACTCTGCTTCTGCTGGGCTCTGATGTTTCTAATCAGCTCATGATCACATCACCTGTGTCGGACTGTTCTGCTAATAAATGCTTATGAATAAGTATGGAACACTTATAAATGCTGTGAGAAACATACATAGATGAAAATGCAGAAATATAGAGCTGAGAGGTGGATATATTGGCTTAAAAGAAACGGGCTATATACATGGATGGAATCACAAATCACAAATGACCCTGGAGAGAGAGAGAGAGAGAGAGAGAGAGAGAGAGAGAGAGAGAGACGGAGAGAGAGAGAGAGAGAGACGGAGAGCGAGAGAGAGAGGGAGAAACAGAGAGAGAGAGAGAGAGGGAGAAACAGAGAGAGACAGAGAGAAGGGGAGAGAGAGGGAGAGAGAGAGAGAGATTGATTTACCTTACTATGGAACATGGTGGAAATTATTACCGTAGCAACAGTAAAAACATCTGTATTTAAAAGGTCTAAATATTCGAACATTATAAAAAACAATGAAAACATTTAATAATGTTGCAAACATTTTGAACTTTATTCAATTTTCAAAAACATGACACCCAATTAAATAACGCTGTCGGTCTCCTGTAGGGAAGAAATCAGCCTTTGTTGAGACAGGGAAGACCATAGTTCTATATCTATGGGGAAGACCACAAGCATCTTTTAAAACAATACATTCATTATGTAAGGATGGGCCAATCACAATGCCTGATTAAATCTGAGATTTTTACATCACTTGGAATTGGAACAAGGTAAAAATCTTAAAATATTTTAAGCTGACTTTTAAAACTGACTATGCTTTACCGTTTAGATTTAAATCAAATTATGTATGAAATCATAAAAAAACCTACCTCACAAACTGTAAAATTTGTAGAGTGGACACGGTACCCATAAGAGGACTGGTGTCCCTTCAGGTGGGTCAGCCTGGCCTCGTCCCCTATTGCAAAGGAGAACAGGGCTGCCTCCCTCCACAGGCTGATGGACACCTGTGCTTTGTCCTTTAAAAAAAAAATTATATATGTATTTGTTTGCTCCCATTTCCATTAATATTTCCTCAAAATAAAACACAGGTAGCATTCAACTATATGGAGCCGTAGGCACACATAATGGTTTTGCTCATCTAACAATCAAATCAAACTAACAATATGCCATTTCCCTTGAGTAGTGTAAGTTTTGTAAAAAAAAAAAAAAAAAAAGTCTCCATTGCATTGATCTGTAGATAAATAAATAAAAAGTGTAGTGTGCTACTATGTGGCAATGCTTTCCTCAGCAGTTTTGCTAAGTTTAATACGTGGGCTACATTTACTTTTAACATGTTTAAATGCTTTTACTTGTGATGGAGACTTTTTACAGTGTGGTATATTTACTTTTAGTGAGTTAATGATCTGTATACTTTTTCCACAATATTTGGATTTTGAAAGTAGTCTTTAGGCTTTTTAAGAGACAGCCATGGCTTAAAAATGTCTCTCTCTCTCTGTCTGTCTATTTCTCTCTCCTCCTGTAGCAATACATGTTTCATAAATGCTCAATACTCATCGGTACAAACACAAGCTGTAAAGCTGCAATGTATAGCTTACCTGCTCCAGCACCACTGTCTTCATGGGCACCATGTCCTTTCCAACTTTAATTTTTTTCACTGCAGAGATCTAAAAACAATACAATGTATCGGTGTCACTAGACATGTTATACTAACAAGCCAACAATATCATTCTTTTTTCAAAACCAACCTCCACCACCTCTCCCTGTAAGGTCAGGAACCCCTCCTGACTCTTCACGTGTTTTGTGGCAGTTGGTGTTGATGAGGGGCACAGACATTTTTCTGCGGTGGCACGCAGCTCCTCGCTCACCTCCACCGGGGCAGGTCTGAAGAACTGTGTTTCCTTCGTGACGTTTATAGCGAAGGGTGGGCCCTCGCCGCGCAGGGAGTACCCACGCATTATATATGCCCCGCCTTGGCTGACCCTTCCGGCGAATGCCTCAAATAGGGTCACTTTACTTAGGCTGCAACCGTCGCTGAGGATGACCAGCCTGTTTTCTTTGGTTAGTGCAGCCTTGGCCTCCCCACTCGCATCATCAAAACTCCAGGACACCACCCGCCTCTCATCCCTCATCGCCACCACAGTGACGTGGAGTGGAGGAGGCCGGGAATAAGGGGTCTGTGGGCGTTCCGATAAAACTTTTTGAAGTGCCATTCTAGAATAAACACAAGAGGGTAAATAGTTAGGCTTAAGAAGAAGATGCTGGGAAAAAAAATACACACACACACACACACACACGCAGAAGACCCCACTGCCTTGATTTCCAATATTTATTTTAATTAAAATTCTCCGCAGACACTAAACATTAACAGCCTATAAATGACAAATTTCCCCTTCAGTCTAGTTGATTTTTTTTCTCTAGTTATGAAGTTTTATTTTAGAATAAAGGATACAGTGCTGGACTAATGCCCTAGCTATTTTCATGAACTTTAATATGAAGGCTTAAGGGCACCAAACAAGGCTAACAGACTACATGTACTATTAGCTCTTAATTTTGAAGAAAATAGTCTGTATAATAAATACCAGTAAGCTATTAATAAATTATTCCCTTAACCTTAGAAGACAAACGGTTAGTGTAAGACATAGTCTAGAATAACTTAGTTAGCTATTTTATTAACTATTGTTGTATTAAGGTTTAAAGTAATGTTAATAGCCTACATGTTAATATTGACTCAATTTAGATCAAAATAGTCTGTATAATAAGTACATTTTATTAACATAAGATGACAGACAGTAGGCTAGACATAAACTAGGCTACACAAAGACAAAGTTTGATATTTTATGAGCTATTTTCCTGAAAAGGATTAATGACACCAAAAAGTATATACATATTAGGCCAACCCTTAATATTGAAGAAATTATGTGTACAAGTTATGAATTATTATCCTACCTAATTTAACAAGAGTAAATTACACCCACCTTTGTCAAGTGTTGTCTTCTCTGTCTTTCTTCCAAATGAAGCTGTTCCATGAAATGTTTTGATTTACAGTAAGATAAGATTCCCGCCACTGCTACTGATTGGCTTGGAAAGCCTTTGAAGTCAGCTGTTGCTATGCGTTTTTCATTGATCGGTTTATTTTTAGACACACGCACACACACACACACACGCGCCCGCAAACATGCACACATACATACGATAAACACGCACACACACATGCAGTTAATTGAGACGTTTTAGGCTACTGAGAAATTCTGCCTTCAATCATTACTAAGCAGGGCAGATAGATGGCCTATTTGTCTCCCTTTGAGAGGCACGTAAAGACATTATAACATTATAATACATTTTTTATTTTTTATTTAACCTTCATTTAAAAAGGTAATCTCGTTGAGACACATTCTCATTCTCAAGAGAGACCTTTTGAGGACAATACACAACAACAGTTACAGACACACAGATTACAATAGTATACACAATATAATATATAATACTTGGAAATTTGTATACAATTTAAAATTTGGAAATTTTATTTCTGTGTGTGTGTGTGTGTGTGTTGTGTGTGTGTGTGTGTCTGTGTGTATGTGTGTCTGTGTGTTTGTGTGTCTGTGTGTCTGTGTGTGTCTGTGTGTGTTTGTGTGTGTTTGTGTGTATGAGTGTGTTTGTGTGTGTATATGTGTGACTATGTGCGTACGTGTATGTGTGTCTGTGTGTGTCTGCGTTTGTGTGTGTGTCTGTTTGTGTCTGCGTGTGTGTGTGTGTGTGTGTGTGTGTGTGTGTGTGTGTGTGTGTGTGTGTGTGTGTGTCTGTGTGTGTGTGTTTGCATGTGTGTGTGACGTTGTCTATGTTTGAGTGTGGGTCTGTGTGTGTATGTGGGTCTGCGTGTGTGACTTTGTCTGTGTTTGGGTGTAGGTCTGTTTTGTGTGTGTGTGTGTGTGTGTGTGTGTGTGTCTGTCTGTCTGTCTGTGTGTGTGTTTGTGTATCTGTGGGTCTGTGTCTCTGTGTGTGTGCGTGTGTGTGTGCGTGTGTGTGTGTGTGTGTGTAGGTCTGTGTGTGTGTGTGTGTTTGTGTGTGTGTTTGCATGTGTGTCTGTCTTTGTGTGTGTGTGTGTTTGCGTGTGTGCATGTGTGTGTTTGCAAAATAAAACATGAATAGCTGAATTGCTAAAGCTAAACTGGATGAATAGCTTAAAACCGTAAAAATAAGTTGAAGTAGTGAGAGTAGTTGAAAAGTCAAATAACACCTTAGCCAGGGACACACTGATTGATATGCCACAGTGGGATTTGAACCCGGGCCCCCCACACCTAGCCACGTGCCATAACCACGCGCCATCTGCAGAAGAGACAAACATTGTTCCTTTAGTATTTATAAAGTATCTCTTTGATCATTAATCCCCACACCTGATTAGTGAGAGACAGTGTGAGAGAACCCTTCAAACAATCCTTAATAAATCCACAACAGTACATGCTATCAAAACAGCGACTTGACCGTTAGAGACACAAGGCCTTTGTGAACGTATCGGTGTAAAATATATATGGATAAATGTAAAAATGTGGGCATATCAGCGATTTTAAAAAGTGGTTCCGTTCAGTGCCTTTCGCGGGGAAATATAAAGATGTTTAACATAGGGCATTGGGAAGAAATTGATACTCTTGTCATTTGGAAGTTCGCTGAGCCAAAAGTACGAGACGTATTGCATAACTGAGCAGATCTTCTGAAACTAGACAAAAATACCTACGTTTTGATGTATAAATTGTGTATGACAAGTAGATATTGTGGGCGTGAGAGCAGTTTACAGACAAGGAACTAAGATAATTTTTTCGAGGCTTCACCCTCTAGCTATGACATCATCCACTCTAGCAAGCGCAATACACACCCTGTTTAATCGATAAAATTTCCTGAAATAATCACTAAACTTAAAAGGCTTTTTCACAAAAACTGTAAAAGATATCAAAACACTGAGCACACCCCAAATACCTGAATATTTTGTGAACATTTTAAATTTTGAATCACGTCTGTAGGTGGAAGAATGTAGGAGGAGATACATTTTGAAGCAGAAGAAGATTTTAAGGAGTTGAACCCTGCTCTCATTGACTTTAATGTTAAAAAAAAGTGTTAAAAAGCTTAAAATTTTTAAAAGTATAAATAGTAGAAAAAAAGTTGAAGAAGTCCCATCATTAGCTGAAAGAGCTGAACATTTGAAAAGTTGAATGGTTTAAATAAGGTGTGAAAGTATGCAGAAGTTACAGAGAGCCAAAAAACGTAACGGAATAATAATTAAAAAGAAAGTTAGAAAATGCATTTCCCTGGCGGAAAATGCGTGGGAATGCTGAATAGCTGAACTGCTAAAAGCTAACTGGTTGAATAGCTGAAATCTGTAAGAAGAAGTTGAAATAGTGAGAATAGTTGAAAAAAGGTGGAAATCGTTAAAAAGTTGGCTTTAAAAGCTGAAAAATGACAAAATATGTAGAACATTGTGAAGTCTTTAGCTGAAGCTGAAGAATACGTTGAAAAAAGTGGAAATTGGTTCAATAATGTAAAAGAAGTAAGAGAGGGAGGGAGGAGGGATGGAAAAGAAGGAGAGAGAGAAAAAGAGAGGGGAGAGGGGAGGGAAGGCGGGTGAGAGAAGGAGAGAGAGAAGAGAAACAGGAGAGAAACGGATAGAGAGAGGAGAGAGGAGAAGAGAGAGAGACAGAGAGAGATGGAGGGAGGAGGGATGAGAGAGGACAGAGAGAGGGAGGAGAAAGGAGGGATGGAGAGAGACAGAGAGAGAAAAAGAGAGAAACAGGAGAGAGAGAGAGAAAGAAAAGAGAAACAGAGAGAGGGAGGGAGAAGATGGAGAGAAAGGAAAGAGAGAGAGACAGAGAGAGGGGAGGGATGGGAGAGGACAGAGAGAGAGGGAGAAGGAGGGATGGAGAGAGAAAGAGAGAGAAACAGAGAGATAGAGAGGGGAGAAGACATTCAGAGAGAAGTGGAAGACCACTGTGCTGTGCTGCAGCTATTCAGAGTCCCTGAGAGCAAGCTCTCAAACAAAGCCTCACGTGGCAACACCATAACTGCTATCAGTCAAATGGCGTGATCCTGAGCACCACAAGGCCTTTGTGAACGTATCGGAAAAATTTATATGGATAAACGTAAAAATGTGGTCATATCAGCGATTTCAAAAAGTGGTTTGTTCAGTGTTTCGCTGGGAAATATCCAGGAGTTTGATCATTGAAGCAAATGGAGAACGAAATGGACATCTTGTCAATTGGAAGCTCAACCAGCCGAAAGTAAAGCGTATCACAAAACTGAGCAGATTTTCCCCAGATTTTCAGACAGACAGACAGAAGTTGGGCACGCAAATGATATAGACTGATGATCATAGTTAGTCTAGTTAGTTGACTCCTACAGCAAGCCTGGAGTAATCAGTAGACTGTCTGTGAAAGTGTTGTCATGGTTACTAAGGGCCTGGGCAATGTTTATAAACATCTCTTTGATCTGATAGCGATAGCACCTGCTCTTAATATGTGTCTCCTGTAGTACACGCCAGCACTTCAGACACTGAGAGCAGAAGAAATATTTTCATTATTATCAGATATATACTGCATAGAACGAAAAAGCATCAATCTAGCTGAGATGAGATGTGGAATATATTTAGGTGAAAAGAATGGGGCTGAACAAAGAAGAAAGAGGAAAGAGGGAGAGAAAGAGAAGAAAGAGATGAAAGAGAGTGTGGTGTGTGTGCAACGAGCGGCGTGTGTGTGTGTGTGTGGGGATGTGTTTGTGTGTGTGTGTGGGGTTGGTGTGTGTGTGTGTTTTGGGTAGTGTGTGTGTTTGTTGTGTGTGTGTGTTTGTGTGTGTTTGCATGTGTGTCTGTCTTTGTGTGTGTGTGTTTGTGTGTGTGTGTGTGTGTGTGTGTTTATGTGTCTGTTTGTGTGTCTGTGTGTGTGTATATGTGTGTGTGTGTGTTTGCGTGCGTGCATGTGTGTGTTTGCAAAATAAAACATGAATAGCTGAATTGCTAAAGCTAAACTGGATGAATAGCTTAAAACCGTAAAAATAAGTTTAAGTAGGTAGAGTAGTTGAAAAGTCAAATAACACCTTAGCCAGGGACACAATGATGGATATGCCACAATGGGATTTGAACCCGGCCCCCACACCTAGCCATGTGCCAAACCGCGCCATCTTCAGAACAGACAAACGTTTTTCCTTTGGTATTTATAAAGCATCTCGCTTTGATCATTAATCGCCAACTAATGAGTGAGAGACAGTGTGAGAGAACCGCTTCAAACAAATGCCTTAAAAATCCACAACAGTTAATGCTATCGAAACAGCGACTTGACCGTTAGAGAGCACACGGCCTTTGTGAACGTATCGGTATAAAATTTATATGGATAAACATAAAAATGTGGGCATGTCAGCAATTTTAAAAAGTGGTTCGTTCTGCTCTGTGGGTGGAAAATATGGGACGCCTTTATCATTGGGCCGGATGGACAGAAATTTGTTTATCTCGTCATTTGGAAGCTCGCTGAGCCAAAAGTATGAGACGTATCACAAACCGAGCAGATTTTCTGAAACTAGACAAAAATACCTACGTTTTGATGTATAAATTGTGTATGACAAGTAGATATTGTGGGCGTGAGAGCAGTTTACAGACAAGGAACTAAGATAATTTTTTGAAGCTTCACTCTCTAGCTGTGATGTCATCCACTCTAGCGCACAATACACACCCTGTTTAATCGATAAAATTCCTGAAATAATTACTAAACTTAAACAGCTTTTTCACAAAAACTGTAAAAGATATATAAAACAGTAGACACACCGAATAGCTGAATATTTTGTGAACATTTTAAATTTTGAATCACGTCTGTAGGTGGAAGAATGTAGGAGGAGATACATTTTGAAGCAGAAGAGGTTGTGAGGCTTTGAAGCCTGCTCTCATTGACTTTAATGTTAAAAAAAGTGTAAAAAGCTTAAAAAATTTGAAAAAGTATAAATAGTAAGAAAAAAGTTGAAGAAGTCCCATTAGTTTAGCGAAAGAGCTGAACATTTGAAAAGTTGAATGGTTTAAATAGGTGAAAGTATGCAGAAGTTACAGAGAGCCAAAAAGCGTGCGGAAAGAAAAAAAAAAAAAGGTGGAGTGTAGAAAGCATTCCTAATAGAAAGAAATGCATTTCCCTGTGCAGAAAATGCGTTGGAATGCTGAACAGCTGAATTGCTAAAAGCTAAACTGGTTGAATAGCTTAAATCTGAGAAGAAGGTTGAAGTAGTCAAAATAGTTGAAAAAGCCGAAATCGTTTTAATTAAAGTATGAATTTCATTAAAAAGTTTAAACTTTATGCTAAACTGAACTGTTTGCTTTAAATGTTGAATAATGACAAAATGTGTAGAACATTGTGAGGTGTGAGTAGATTTTCTAACTGATAATGACTCACATATGCAGAAATATGAAACAAATTAATACTGTAATACATGTTAAAGATGAAAGTTAGAAAAGGCTGAAAGAAGAAATATTTTTATTATTATCAGATATATACACTGCATAAAGCGAAAAAGCATCAATCTAGCTGAGATGAGGTGTGAAATATATTAGGGGAAAAAACTGGGGCTGAACAAGAAGAAAGAGAGGAAAGAGACAAGGAGAGAAGAGAGAAGAAAGAGAGCAGGGAGAGAGAGAAGAGAAGAGAGAGAGGGAGATAAAGAAGAGAATAAGAGAGGGAGAGAAAGAATAAAGAGAGAGAGGAAAGAGGAAAGAGGGAGAGAAAAAGGAAAAGATAGAAAAAATTAGAAACAACTACGACTAAAATTGACTAAAGGAAACTAAAAAAGTTTGACTGTCTGTGAAAGGGTTGTCATGGCTACTAAGTGTCTGTGGCGTGTTTATAAACTATTGTGTGTCTATGCGTGTGTGTGTGTGTCTGTGTGTGCTAGCGTGTGTGTGTGTCTATGTGTGTCTGTCTGTGTGTGTGTTTGTGTGTCTGTGTCTCTGTGTGTCTTGTGTGTGTGTGTGTGTGTGTGTGTGTGTAGGTGTGTGTCTGTCTGTGTGTGTGTGTGTGTGTGTCTATGCATTTGTGTGTGTGTATAGGTGTGTGTCTGTGTGTGTGTGTGTAGGTGTGTGTCTGTCTGTCTGTGTGTATGTGTGTGTATCTGTGTGTGTCTGTCTGTGTTGTGTGTGTGTGTATGTGTGTGTGTCGTATGTCTGTGTGTGTGTGTGTATCTGTGTGTGTGTCTATATGCGTGTGTGTGTGTATAGGTGTGTGTCTGTGTGTGTGTGGTTGCTTGGCGTGTGTGTGTGTGTATAGGTGTGTGTCTGTGTGTGTCTTTGTTGTGTGTGTCTACTAAACTGGATGATAAGCTTAAATACGTAAGAATAAGTTGAAGTAGCGAGAGTGGTTGAAAAAAGTACAACAACATCCTACACTGGGACACATTGATTGATGTACCACAGCAGGATTCGAACCCTGGTCCTCCACACCAAAGTCCTGCAGCATTAACCACTGGGCTATCTTTAGATGAGAGGCAAGCAGTGGTCCTTCTTTATTTATAAAGCCTCCCTTTGATCATTAATCGCCACACCTAATTAGTGAGAGACAGTGTGAGAGAACCCTTCAAACAAGCCTTAATAAAATCCACAACAGTAAATGCTATCGAAACAGCGACTTGACCGTTAGAGACACCGCGGCCTTTGTGAAGCGTATCGGTATAAAATTTATATGGATAAACATAAAAATGTGGGCATGTCAGCGATTTAAAAAAGTGGTTCGTTCTGCTCTTCGCTGGAAAATATGGGCGCCTTTTATCATGATTGGTTGGATTGAGAGAATTTGTTGATTCTGTCATTTTGGAAGCTTCGCTGAGCCAAAAGTATAAGACTATATGCATAACTGAGCAAGTTTTTCTGAAACTAGACAAAAATACCTACGTTTTGATGTATAAATTGTGTATGACAAGTAGATATTGTGGGGCGTGAGAGCAGTTTACAGACAAAGGAACTAAGATAATTTTTTGTGAAGCTTCACTTCTAGCTGTGATGTCATCCACTCTAAGCAAGCGCAATACACACCCTGTTTAGTCGATAAAATTTCCTGAAATAATCACTAAACTTAAACAGCTTTTTTCACAAAAACTGTAAAAGATATCAAACTGAAAAGTAGACCCGGATAGCTGAATATTTTGTGAACATTTTAAAAGTTTGTTTACGCGTCTGTAGGTGAAAGTATGTAGGAGTTGAAACTTTTGGAGCAGAAGAAGATTTTAAGGGTTGAAAGTCTGCTCTCATTGACTTTAATGTAAAAAAAAAGTGTTAAAAAGCTTAAAATTTTAAAAAAAGTATAAATAGTAGAAAAAAAGTTGAAGAAGTCCCATCATTAGCTGGAAAAGAGCTGAACATTTGAAAAGTTGAATGGTTTTAAATAGCTGAAAGTATGCAGAAATTTCCGAGAGCCAAAAAACGTATGCCCGGAATAAAGTTAAAATTAATAAATAACTAGAAAATGCATTTCCTGCAGAAAATGCGTTAGGAATGCTGAACAGCTGAATTGCTAAAGCTAAACTGGTTGAATAAGCTTAAATCTGTAAGAAAAGAAGTTGAAGTAGTCAAAATAGTTAGAAAAAGCGAAAATCGTTTTAATTAAAGTATGAATTTCATTAAAAAGTTAAAACTTTATGCTAAACTGAACTGTTTGCTTTAAATGTTGAATAATGACAAAATGTGTAGAACATTGTGAGGTGTGAGTAGATTTTCTAACTGATAATGACTCACATATGCAGAAATATGAAACAAATTAATACTGTAATACTGTTAAAGATGAAAGTTGAAAAGGCTGAAAAGAAGAAATATTTTTATTATTATCAGATATATACACTGCATAGAACGAAAAAGCATCAATCTAGCTGAGATGAGATGTAGAAATATATTAGGTGAAAAAACTGGGGCTGAACAAGAAGAAGAGGAAAGAGACAAGGAGAGAAAGAGAGAGAAAGAAGAGCAGGAGAGAGAGAGAAGAGAGAGGAGAAAGAGAATAAAGAGAGGAGAGAAAGAATAAAAGAGGGAGAGATAGGAAAGAGGAAAGAGGGAGAGAAAAAAAGAGGAAAGATAGAAAAAATTAGAAAGACAACTTTGACTAAAATTGACTAAAAGGCTTAAAGTTTGACTGTCTGTGAAAGGGTTGTCATGGCTACTAAGTGTCTGTGACGTGTTTATAAACATGCTTTGTGTATGTGTGTCTGTGTATGTCTGCATGTGTGTGTGTGTCTGTGTGTGCTTGCGTGTGTGTTTGTGTGTCTGTGTGTCTGTCTGTGTGTGTGTTTGTTTGTCTGTGTCTCTGTGTGTGTCTTTGTGTGTGCGTGTGTGTGTGTGTGTAGGTGTGTGTCTGTCTGTGTGTGCTTGCGTGTGTGTGTGTGTCTGTGTGTCTGTGTTTGTGTTTGTGTGTCTGTGTCTCTGTGTGTCTTTGTGTGTGTGTGTGTGTGTGTGTAGGTGTGTGTCTGTCTGTCTGTGTGTGTGTGTGTGTGTATGTGTGTGTGTGTGTGTGTGTGTGTAGGTGTGTGTCTGTCTGTCTGTGTGTGTGTGTGTATCTGTGTGTGTGTCTATCTGCGTGTGTGTGTGTATAGGTGTGTGTCTGTGTGTGTGTGTGTTTGTGTGTGTGTGTGTATAGGTGTGTGTCTGTGTGTGTGTTTTTTGTGTGTGTCTAGGTGTGTGTGTCTTTGTGTGTGTGTCTGCTAAACTGGATGAATAAGCTTAAATACTTAGAATAAGTTGAAGTAGCGAAAGTGGTTGAAAAAAGTACAACAACATCCTACACTGGGACACATTGATTGATTACCGCAGGATTTCGAACCCTGGTCCTCCCACACAAAAGCCCTGCAGCATAACCACTGAGCTATCTTTAGATCAGACAAGGCAAGGTCCTTCAGTATTTATAAAGCCTCCCTTTGATCATTAATCGCCACACCTAATGAGTGAGAGACAGTGTGAGAGAACCCTTCAAACAAGCCTTAATAAATCCACAACAGTTAATGCTATCGAAAACAGCGACTTGACCGTTAGAGGCACCGACTGGCGTTTGTAAACGTATCGATTATAAAATTTATATGGATAAACATAAAAATGTGGGCATGTCAGCAATTTAAAAAAGTGGTTCGTTCGTGCTCTTCGCTGGAAAATATGGGCGCGCTTTTATCATTGCTGCAGTTGAGAGAATTTGTTGTTGATCGTCATTTTGGAAGCTCAGCTGAGCCAAAAGTATAAGACATTATCACAAAACTGAGCAGATTTTCTGAAACTAGACAAAAATACCTACGTTTTGATGTATAAATTGTGTATGACAAAGTAGATATTGTGGGCGTAGAGCAGTTTACAGACAAGGAACTAAGATAATTTTTTTGGAAGCTTCACCTTCTAGCTGTGATGTCATCCACTCTAAACGGCATATACACCCTGTTTAATCGATAAAATTTCCTGAAATAATCACTAAACTTAAACAGCTTTTTCACAAAAACTGTAAAAGATATCAAACTGAAAAGTAGACCCGGATAGCTGAATATTTTGTGAACATTTTAAAGTTTGTTTGGCGTCTGTAGGTGAAAGTATGAAGGAGTTGAAACTTTTGGGAGACAGAAGAAGATTTTAAAGGGGTTGAAGTCTGCTCTCATTTCACTTCAATGTAAAAAAAAGTGTTAAAAAGCTTAAAATTTTTAAAAAGTATAAATAGTAGAAAAAAAGTTGAAGAAGTCCCATCATTAGCTGAAAGAGCTGAACATTTGAAAAGTTGAATGGTTTTAAATAGCTGAAAGTATGCAGAAGTTCGCGGAGAGCCAAAAAGCGTCTCGGAATAAAGTTAAAATTAAAAATAAACTAGAAAATGCATTTCTCTGCGGAAAATGCGTGGGAATGCTGAATAGCTGAACTGCTAAAGCTAACTGGTTGAATAGCTGAAATCTGTAAGAAGAAGTTGAAGTAGTGAGAATAGTTGAAAAAGTGGAAATCGTTAAAAGTCAAAGTTGGCTAAAGTTGGCTTTAAAAGCTGAAAAATGACAAAATATGTAGAACATTGTGAAGTCTTTAGCTGAAGCTGAAGAATAGTTGAAAAAGTGGAAATTGGTTCAATAAGTTAAAAAGTAATAGAAGGGAGGGAGGAGGGATGGAGAAAGAGAGAAAGGAAGAGAGAAAAAGAGAGAGAGAGACAGGAGAGAGAGGGAGGGAGAAGCGGGGATGAGAGAAGAGAGAGAGGGAGAAGGAGGGATGGAGAGAGGGACAGAGAGAGAGAAAAGAGAAAGAAACAAGGGAGAGAGAGAAAGAAAAGAAACAGAGAGAAGAGGGAGGGAGAAAGCGGGATGGAGAAAGGAGAGAGAGAGAAAGAGACAGAGAGAGAGAGGGAGGGATTCTCCTATATTTCCTTCCATTCCTCTTCATTCCTCATCATCCTTCCGCCTCCTTCCTCCTCCATCCTACCTCCATTCTTTCTTTCCTCCGTCTCCCTTTTTTTGTTTCTTCTTTCCTTTCCCCGTCTTCCGCTTAGCGGGTTTCGGTGTCTGTCGGGTCGGCGTTCAGGTGTGGTCATGTCCGTGTGTTTGACATTTTGAATCACGTCTGTAGGTGGAAGAATGTAGGAGGAGATACATTTTGAAGCAGAAGAGAGGATTTGAAGGTGTTGAAGCCTGCTCTCATTGACTTTAATGTTAAAAAAAAGTGTTAAAAAGCTTAAAATTTTAAAAAGTATAAATAGTAGAAAAAAAGTTGAAGAAGTCCCATCATTAGCTGAAAGAGCTGAACATTTGAAAAGTTGAATGGTTTAAATAGGTGAAAGTATGCAGAAGTTACAGAGAGCAAAAAACGTCTGAGGAAGAGAGAATAAGCAGAACTAGAAAATGCATTTCCTGCAGAAAATGCGTTAAAATGCTGAACAGCTGAATTGCTAAAGCTAAACTGGTTGAATAAGCTTAAAATCCGTAAGAAGAAGTTGAAGTAGTGAAAATAGTTGAAAAGGGGGAAATCCGGTTTAATAAGTATGAATTTCATTAAAAAGTTAAAAGTTTGTGCTAAACTGAACTGTTTGCTTTAAAGGTTGAATAATGACAAAATGTAGCGAACATTGTGAGGTCTGAGTAGATTTTCTAGCTGATAATGACTCACATATGCAGAAATATGAAACAAATTAATACTGTAATACTGTTAAAGATGAAAGTTGAGAAAGGCTGAAAGAAGAAATATTTTTTTATTATCAGATATATACACTGCATAGAACGAAAAAGCATCAATCCAGCTGAGATGAGATGTGAAATATATTAGGTGAAAAGAATGGGGCTAAACAAAAGAAGAAAGAGGAAAAGAGGGAGAGAAAGAGAAAGAAGAGAGCGGAGAGAAGAGCGAGAAGAGAGAAGAGAGAGGAGATAGAAAAAGAGAAGGAGAGAGAGGGAAAGAGAGGAGAGGAAAAGAAAGATAGCAACTTTGACTAAAATAGACTAAAGAAGCTGAAAGTTTATAGACTTTGTATTATTATCAGCCATATCCATTGCGTAGAACAAACAAGCATGACCCTAAAGAGCTGAGAGGTGGATATATTGCCTGAAAAGAAACGGGCTATATACATGGATGAAATCACAAATGACCCTGGAGGGAGAGACAGAAGAAGGAAGGAGGGAGGCATAGAGATAGAGAGGGAGACAAGAGGTAGGGATACAGACAGAGGGAGGGAGGGAGACACAGACAGATAAGGAGACAGACAGACAGACAGACAGAAGTGGAGCATAAATGATATAGACTGATGATCATAGTTAGTCTAGTTAGTTGACTCTACAGCAAGTCTGGAGTAATCAGTAGACTGTCTGTGAAAGGGTTGTCATGGTTACTAAGGGCCTGGGCAATGTTTATAAACATCTCTTTGATCTGATAATTGTAGCACCTGCTCTTAATATGTCTCCTGTAGTACACGCCAGCACTTCAGACACTGAGAGCAGAAGAAATATTTTTCATTATTATCAGATATACAATAGAACGAAAAAGCATCAATCTAGCTGAGATGAGATGTGAAATATATTAGGTGAAAAGAATGGGGCTGAACAAGAAGAAAGAGAGGAAAAGAGAGGGAGAAAAGAAAAGAGAGCAGAAAGAGAAAGAGATGAGAGAAAGAAAGTGTGGTGTGTGTCTGTGAGCCAGTGTGTGTGTGTGTGTGTGTGTGGGGAGTGTGTTTGTTGTGTGTGTGTGTGTCTAAGAGAGTGTGTGTGTGTGTGTGTTTTGAGTGTGTGTGTGTGTGTGTGTGTGTGTGTGTGTGTGTTTGTGTGTGTGTTTACATGTGTGTCTGTCTGTGTGTGTGTGTGTGTGTTTATGTGTCTTTTGTGTGTGTGTGTGTGTATATGTGTGTGTGTGTGTGTGTGTGTGTGTGTTTGCGTGTGTGCATGTGTGTGTTTGCAAAATAAAACATGAATAGCTGAATTGCTAAAGCTAAACTGGATGAATAGCTTAAAACCGTAAAAATAAGTTGAAGTAGTGAGAGTAGTTGAAAAGTCATAATAAACCTTTAGCCAGGGACACACTGATTGTTATGCCACAGTGGGATTTGAACCCGGGTCCCCACACCTAGCCATGTGCCATAACCACTGCGCCATCTTCAGAACAGACAAACATTGTTCCTTTAGTATTTATAAAGCATCTCTTTGATCATTAATCCCAACACCTGATTAGTGAGAGACAGTGTGAAGAGAACCCTTCAAACAATCCTTAATAAATCCACAACAGTACATGCTATCGAAACAGCGACTTGACCGTTAGAGACACAAGGCCTTTGTGAACGTATGCGGTATAAAATTTATATGGATAAATGTAAAAATTTGGGCATATCAGCAATTTTAAAAAGTGGTTCGCTGTGCCTTTCACTGGAGAAATAAAAAGGATTTTTAACATGAGATCTGATGCAGAATGTATTTTATACTCCGTCATTTGGGACTTCGCGCCTGCGCCCAAAGTATAAGACATATCGCTTAACCGAGCAGATTTTCTGAAACTAGACAAAAATACCTACGTTTTGATGTATAAATTGTGTATGACAAGTAGATATTGTGGGCGTGAGAGCAGTTTACAGACAAGGAACTAAGATAATTTTTGCGAAGCTTCACCTCTAGCTGTGATGTCATCCACTCTAGTAAGCGCAATACAACCCTGTTTTATCGATAAAATTTCCTGAAATAATCACTAAACTTAAACAGCTTTTTCACAAAAACTGTAAAATATATAAAAAACTACTGAACACACCCGATACCTGAATATTTTGTGAACATTTTAAATTTTTGAATCACGTCTGTAGGTGGAAGAATGTAGGAGGAGATACATTTTGAAGCAGAAGAGGATTTGAAGGCTTTGAAGCCTGCTCTCATTGACTTTAATGTTAAAAAAAGTGTTAAAAAGCTTAAAATTTTAAAAAGTATAAATAGTAGAAAAAAAGTTGAAGAAGTCCCATCATTAGCTGAAAGAGCTGAACATTTGAAAAGTTGAATGGTTTAAATAGGTGAAAGTATGCAGAAGTTACAGAGAGCCAAAAAAGCGTCGGAATAATAAAATTAAAGTAAAAATAAAAATTAAAAAAACAAAGAAAATGCATTTCCTGCAGAAAATGCGTTGGAATGCTGAACAGCTGAATTGCTAAAAGCTAAACTGGTTGAATAAGCTTAAATCTGTAAGAAGAAGTTGAAGTAGTGAAAATAGTTGAAAAAGCGGAAATCGTTTTAATAAGTATGAATTTCATTAAAAAGTTAAAAGTTTATGCTAAACTGAACTGTTTGCTTTAAAGGTTGAATAATGACAAATATGTTAGAACATTGTGAGGTCTGAGTAGATTTTCTAACTGATAATGACTCACATATGCAGAAATATGAAACAAATTAATACTGTAATACTGTTAAAGATGAAAGTTGAAAAGGCTGAAAGAAGAAATATTTTTATTATTATCAGTATATATACACTGCATAGAACGAAAAAGCATCAATCCAGCTGAGATGAGATGTGAAATATATTAGGTGAAAAGAATGGGGCTGAACAAGAAGAAAGAGAGGAAAGAGAGAGGGGAGAAAGAGAGAAGAAAGGAGAGCAGGAGAGAAGAGACGAGAAGAGAGAGAAGAGAGGAGAGATAGAGAAAAAAGAGAGAGAGAGGAAAGAGAGAGAGAGGAAAAGAAAGATCAACTTTGACTAAAATAGACTAAAAAGAAGCTGAAAGTTTATAGACTTTGTATTATTATCAGCCATATCCATTGCATTAGAACAAACAAGCATGACCCTAAAGAGCTGAGAGGTGGATATATTGCCTGAAAAGAAACGGGCTATATACATGGATGAAATCACAAATGACCCTGGAGGGAGAGACAGAAGAAGGAAGGAGGGAGGCATAGAGATAGAGAGGGAGACAAGAGGAGAGGGATACAGACAGAGGGAGGGAGGGAGACACAGACAGATAAGGAGACAGACAGACAGACAGACAGCAGAAGTGGACGCATAAAATGATATAGACTGATGATCATAGTTAGTCTGTTAGTTGACTCCTACAGCAAGTCTGGAGTAATCAGTAGACTGTCTGTGAAAGGGTTGTCATGGTTACTAAGGGCCTGGGCAATGTTTATAAACATCTCTTTGATCTGATAAATGACACCCCTGCTCTTAATATGTCTCCTGTAGTACCACGCGCACTTCAGACACTGAGAGCAGAAGAAATATTTTCATTATTATCAGATATATACTGCATAGAACGAAAAAGCATCAATCTAGCTGAGATGAGATGTGAAATATATTAGGTGAAAAGAATGGGGCTGAACAAGAAGAAAGAGAGGAAAGAGAGAGGGAGAGAAAGAAGAAAGGAGAGCAGAAGAGAAGAGATGAGAAGGAGAAAGTGTGGTGTGTGTCTGTGAGCGGCGTGTGTGTGTGTGTGTGTGTGTGTGGGGTGTGTTTGTGTGTGTGTGTGTGTGTGTAAGGGTGTGTGTGTGTGTGTTTTGAGTGTGTGTGTGTGTGTGTGTGTGTGTGTGTGTGTTTGTGTGTGTGTTTGCATGTGTGTGTGTCTGTGTGTGTGTGTGTGTGTGTGTGTTTATGTGTCTGTTTGTGTGTGTGTGTGTGTATATGTGTGTGTGTGTGTGTGTGTTTGCGTGTGTGCATGTGTGTGTTTGCAAAATAAAACATGAATAGCTGAATTGCTAAAGCTAAACTGGATGAATAGCTTAAAACCGTAAAAATAAGTTGAAGTAGTGAGAGTAGTTGAAAAGTCAAATAACACCTTAGCCAGGGACACACTGATTGATATGCCACAGTGGGATTTGAACCGGGGCCCCCCACACCCTAGCCATGTGCCATAACCACTGCGCCATCTTCAGAACAGACAAACATTGTTCCTTTAGTATTTATAAAGCATCTCTTTGATCATTAATCCCCACACCTGATTAGTGAGAGACAGTGTGAGAGAACCCTTCAAACAATCCTTAATAAATCCACAACAGTACATGCTATCGAAACAGCGACTTGACCGTTAGAGACACAAGGCCTTTGTGAACGTATCGGTATAAAATTTATATGGATAATGCAAAAAATGTGGGCATATCAGCAATTTTAAAAAGTGGTTCGTTCAGTGCCTTTCGCTGGGAAATATCCAGGGTTTTTAACATTGAAACCAATGGAGAACGATTGGACATCTTGTCATTTGGAAGCTCGCAAGCAGCCAAAAGTATAAAAGACGTATCACAAAACTGAGCAGATTTTCTGAAACTAGACAAAAATACCTACGTTTTGATGTATAAATTGTGTATGACAAGTAGATATTGTGGGCGTGAGAGCAGTTTACAGACAAGGAACTAAGATAATTTTTTCCGAAGCTTCACCCTCTAGCTGTGATGTCATCCACTCTAGCAAGCGCAATACACACCCTGTTTAATCGATAAAATTTCCTGAAATAATCACTAAACTTAAACAGCTTTTTCACAAAAACTGTAAAATATATCAAAACACTGAGCACACCCCGAATACCTGAATATTTTGTGAACATTTTAAATTTTGAATCACGTCTGTAGGTGGAAGAATGTAGGAGGAGATACATTTTGAAGCAGAAGAGGATTTGAAGGCTTTGAAGCCTGCTCTCATTGACTTTAATGTTAAAAAAAAGTGTTAAAAAGCTTAAAATTTTAAAAAGTATAAATAGTAGAAAAAAAGTTGAAGAAGTCCCATCATTAGCTGAAAGAGCTGAACATTTGAAAAGTTGAATGGTTTAAATAGGTGAAAGTATGCAGAAGTTACAGAGAGCCAAAAAACGTACGGAAGAGGGAATAAAAAAATAAAGAAAATAAACAATAGTGGAAGCTGAAAGCATTCCCAATAATAACTAGAAAATGCATTTCCTGCAGAAAATGCGTGGGAATGCTGAACAGCTGAATTGCTAAAGCTAAACTGGTTGAATAGCTTAAATCTGTAAGAAGAAGTTGAAGTAGTCAAAATAGTTGAAAAAGCCGAAATCGTTTTAATTAAAGTATGAATTTCATTAAAAAGTTAAAACTTTATGCTAAACTGAACTGTTTGCTTTAAATGTTGGATAATGACAAAATGTGTAGAACATTGTGAGGTGTGAGTAGATTTTCTAACTGATAATGACTCACATATGCAGAAATATGAAACAAATTAATACTGTAATACTGTTAAAGATGAAAGTTGAAAAGGCTGAAAGAAGAAATATTTTTATTATTATCAGATATAATCACTGCATAGAACGAAAAAGCATCAATCTAGCTGAGATGAGATGTGAAATATATTAGGTGAAAAAACTGGGGCTAAACAAGAAGAAAGAGAGGAAAGAGACAAGGAGAGAAAGAGAGAAGAAAGAAGAGCAGGAGAGAAGAGAAGAGAGAGGAGAGAAAGAGAATAAAGAGAGGAGAGAAAGAATAAAGAGGAGAGAGAGAGGAAAGAGGAAAGAGAGGAGAGAAAAAAGAGAGGAAAGATAGAAAAAATTAGAAAGAGAGCAACTTTGACTAAAATTGACTAAAAAGGCTTAAAGTTTGACTGTCTGTGAAAGGGTTGTCATGGCTACTAAGTGTCTGTGACGTGTTTATAAACATGCTTTGTGTATGTGTGTCTGTGTATGTCTGCATGTGTGTGTGTGTCTGTGTGTGCTTGCGTGTGTGTGTTTGTGTGTCTCTGTGTGTGTCTTTGTGTGTGCGTTGTGTGTGTGTGTAGGTGTGTGTCTGTCTGTGTGTGCTTGCGTGTGTGTGTGTGTCTGTGTGTGCTTGCGTGTGTGTGTGTGTCTGTGTGTGTGTTTGTGTTTTTGTGTCTCTGTGTGTCTTTGTGTGTGCGTGTGTGTGTGTGTGTAGGTGTGTGTCTGTCTGTCTGTGTGTGTGTGTGTGTGTGTATAGGTGTGTGTCTGTGTGTGTGTGTGTAGGTGTGTGTCTGTGTGTGTGTGTCTGTCTTTGTGTGTGTGTATCTGTGTGTGTCTGTCTGTCTGTGTGTGTGTGTATCTATGTGTGTGTCTGTGCGTGTGTGTGTGTATAGGTGTGTGTCTGTGTGTGTGTGTAGGTGTGTGTCTGTCTGTGTGTGTGTGTGTCTGTCTGTGTGTGTGTGTATCTGTGTGTGTCTGTCTGTCTGTGTTTGTGTGTGTATCTATGTGTGTGTCTGTGTCTCTGTGTGTGTATAGGTGTGTGTCTGTGTGTGTGTGTGTGTAGGTGTGTGTCTGTCTGTGTGTGCTTGCGTGTGTGTGTGTATCTGTGTGTGCTTGTGTGTGTGTGTCTGTGTGTCTGTCTGTGTGTGTGTTTGTGTGTCTGTGTCTCTGTGTGTCTTTGTGTGTGTGTGTGTGTGTGTGTGTGTAGGTGTGTGTCTGTCTGTGTGTGTGTGTGTGTGTCTGTGCGTGTGTGTGTGTATAGGTGTGTGTCTGTGTGTGTGTGTGTGTAGGTGTGTGTCTGTCTGTCTGTCTGTGTGTGTGTATCTGTGTGTGTCTGTCTGTCTGTGTGTGTGTGTGTATCTGTGTGTGTCTGTCTGTCTGTGTGTGTGTGTGTATCTGTGTGTGTGTCTGTGCGTGTGTGTGTGTATAGGTGTGTGTCTGTGTGTGTGTGTCTTCGCGTGTGTGTGTGTGTATAGGTGTGTGTCTCTGTGTGTCTTTGTGTGTGTGTCTGCTAAACTGGATGAATAGCTTAAATACGTAAGAATAAGTTGAAGTAGCGAGAGTGGTTGAAAAAGTACAACAACATCCTACACTGGGACACATTGATTGATGTACCACAGCAGGATTCGAACCCTGGTCCTCCACACCAAAGTCCTGCAGCATAACCACTGGGCTATCTTTGGATGAGGCAAGCAGTGGTCCTTCTTTATTTATAAAGCCTCCCTTTGATCATTAATCGCCACACCTAATGAGTGAGAGACAGTGTGAGAGAACCCTTCAAACAAGCCTTAATAAATCCACAACAGTAAAAAGATAATGCTTATGATGTCATCCCATAAAGCAAAAAGGTGGTAAAATTTCCCGCAAATGATCATAAAGCAACAAAATAAAAGGTATCAAACTGAAAAAGCGGATAATGAATATTTTGTGAATTTTATTTTAAAGTTTGTTTGATAGGTGAAAATATGAAGAACTGAAAGAATTTTAAGAGTGGAATTTTAAGGAGTTGAGTCTGCATTCATAATCGAATTAAATAATTAAGATGAAGAGATCCATCATTAAGAAGTGAACATTTAAAGTTAAGATAGTTCATCCGGTGGAAATATACGAGATTGAAAGCGAAAACTCTTCATGTTCCGCATTGAATGCTGAATAAAGCTGAATTGCTAAAATAAAGCTGGTTGAATAAATCAAAATAAAGTTAGTAGTGAGAATAGTTAAGTGAAATCATTAAAGAGTTCAAATTGGCCTTAAAGCGGATTGGCTAAAGTTGAAATGACAAATATGTAGAACGGTATTAGGGTCTTTAGCTGAAACTGAAGAATAAGGTTAAACTGACAGAAGGACAGAAGAATTGAGGGACAGAAGAAGAGAGAAGAACAGAGGGATAGAAAGAGGACAGAAGAAGCGAGAGGGACAGAGGAAAGAGACAGAGGCGAGAACAGAAGAGGAAGGACAGAGAAAAGAAGCGAGGGAGGGACAGAAGGGGAAAAGGACAGAAGCGAGGGGACAGAGAGGAGACGGAAGAGGAAAGAAGGAGGACAGAGAAGAAGAAGGGACAGAAGAGGAAAGAGAGGGACAGAAAGAGTAAAGAGAACAGAGAGCGAGAGGACAGAAAGAGGAAAGAAGAAAGAGGAAAGAAAGAAGAGGACAGAAAGAGGAAAGAAGAGGACAGAAAGACGACAGAGGAAAGAGAGCGAGAGGACAGAAAGAGGAAAGAGAAAAGAGAGCGAGAGGACAGAAAGAGGAAAGAGAACAGAGAGCGAGAGGACAGAAAGAGGAAAGAGAACAGAGAGCGAGAGGACAGAAAGTGGAAAGAAGAAAGTGGAAAGAAGAAAGAGGAAAGAAGAAAGAGGACAGAGGACAGAGATGAAAGACAACAGAGAGCAAGACGATAGAAAGAGGAAAGAGAACAGAAAGAGGACATAAAGAGGAAAGAGGAAAGAGAACAGAGAGCGAGAGGACAGAAAGAGGACAGAAAGAGGAAAGAAAGTGAGAGGACAGAAAGAGGAAAGAGGACAGAAAGAGGACAGAAAGAGGAAAGACAACAGAGAACAGAGAGGAAACAGAACAGAGAGCGAGACGATAGAAAGAGGAAAGAAGATAGAAAGAAGAAAGAGAACAGAAAGAAGAAAGAGGACAGAAAGAGGAAAGACAAAAGAGGACAGAAAGAGAGCAGAGGACAGACAGACAGACAGAGACCAGGACTGAGATCAGGACAGAGACCAGAGGACAGACAGACAGACAGACAGACCAGAACAAGAGATAGAACAGAGAAGACAGACAGACAGAAGTGGAAGGCAACAGATCTAGACTACTGTTCATATTACTGCCTGTAGTATCTGTATAGACTGCCTGTAGTATCTGTATAGACTACTGTTCATATTACTGCCTGTAGTATCTGGGTGTGTCTGTGAAAGTGTTGTCATGGTAACGAATGGCCAGTGGATATGTTTATAAACATGCTTTGATGTCTGTAATCAAGTTGATGAGCAACACCTGCTGAATCTGTCAGCTGTGCTGTGCTTCAGCTATTCAGAGTCCCTGAGAGCGAGCTCTCAAACAAAGCCTCACAGTGGCAAAACGATAACGGCTATCAGTCAAATGACGTGATCCTGAGCACCACAAGGACTTTGTGAACGTATCGGTATAAAATTTATATGGATAAACGTAAAAATGTGGTCGTATCAGCGATTTCAAAAAGTGGTTCGTTCAGTGTTTCGCTGGGAAATATCCACAAGTTTTAACATTGGAGCAAATGGAGATAGATTTGGACATCTTGTCATTTGGAAGGTCAACCAGCCAAAAGTAAAAGGCGTATCACAAAACTGAGCAGATTTTCTGAAACTAGACAAAAATACCTACGTTTTGATGTATAAATTGTGTATCACAAGTAGAAAATGTGGGCGTGAGAGCAATTTAAGCAGCAGGGACAAAGATATTTTTTTAAGGCTCTGCGCTCTAGCTATGATGTCATCCACTCTAAGCAGCGCAATACACACCCTGTTTAATCGATAAAATTTCCTGAAAAGATCACTAAACTTAAACACCTTTTTCACAAAAACTGTAAAAGATATCAAACTGAAAAGATACGTTTGGATAGCTGAATATTTTGTGAACATTTTAAAGTTTGTTTGGCGTCTGTAGGTGAAAGTATGAAGGAGCTGAATCTTTTGGGAGCAGAAGAAGATTTTAAGGAGTTGAAGGCTCCTCTCATTGACTTTAATGTTAAAAAAAGTGTTAAAAAGCTGAATATTTTAAAAAGTATAAATAGTAGAAAAAAAGTTGAAGAAGTCCCATCATTAGCTGAAAGAGCTGAACATTTGAAAAGTGGAATGGTTTAAATAGGTGAAAGTATGCAGAAGTTACGGAGAGCCAAAAAACGTACGGAATAATAAAACTAAGAATAACTAGAAAATGCATTTCCTGCAGAAAATGCGTGGGAATGCTGAATTGCTAAAGCTAACTGGATGAATAGCTTAAATCTGTAAGAAGAAGTTGAAATAGTGAGAATAGTTGAAAAAGTGGAAATCGTTAAAAAGTTCAAAGTTGACGCTAAACTGAATTGTTGGCTATAAAAGTTGAAAAATGACAAAATATGTAGAACATTGTGAGGTCTTTAGCTGAAGTTGAAGAATAGTTGAAAAAGTGGAAATCGTTTTAAGAAGTATGAATTTCATTAAACAGCTAAAAGTTTACGCTAAACTGAACTGTTTGCTTTAAAGGTTGAATAATGACAAAATGTGTAGAACATTGTGAGGTCTGAGTAGATTTTCTAACAGATAATGACTCACATATGCAGAAATATGAAACAAATTGTATGAAAAATCTTAAAGCTCAAATGCATTGCACTGCACTGCTGAAACATCTGGCAAATTTCAGAGTTGGAAGCTAAACTGCATTACCTACATAAGTGAAGAGCTTGTTAGAAAAGCTGGAAGAAATATTTTTATTATTATCAGATATAGAAACAGCATAAATCTAGCTGAGATGAGATGTGAAATATATTAGGTGAAAAGAATGGGGCTTAACAAGAAGAAAGAGAGGAAAGAGAGAAGGAGAGAGAGAGGAAAAAGAGGAGAGGAAAAAGAGAGGAAAGATAGAAACATTGAGGAAGAGAGCAACTTTGACTAAAATTGATTAAAAAGGCTGAAAGTTTAAAGACTTTGTATTATTATCAGCCATATCCATTGTGTAGAACAAACAAGCATGACCCTAAAGAGCTGAGAGGTGGATATATTGCCTGAAAAGAAACATATATAACATAATATACATGGATGAAATCACAAATCACAAATGACCCTGGAGGGAGAGACAGAAGGAGGAAGGGAGAGAGGGAGTGAGAGAGAGGAAGGGAGGCAGAGAGAGAGAGAGGAGTGATGGAAGGAGAGAGAGATTGAGAAGGATGGAGGGAGGGAGAGACAGAGGGAGGGAGAGAAGGAAGGGGGAAGACTGAAGGAAGGAAGGAGGGGAACAGAAGAGGGAGGAAGACAGAGAAAAGAGAAAGAAGGAGGGAGGGAGGCATAGAGAAAGAGAGTGAGACAGGAGGGAGTGAGAGAGAGGAAGGGAGGGAGAGAGAGAGAGACAGAGAAGGAGTGATGGAAGGAGAGAGAGATTGAGAAGGATGGAGGGAGGGAGAGACAGAGGGAGGGAGAGACAGACAGATAAGGAGATAGACAGACAGACAAACAGACAGACAGAAGTGGAACGCAAATGATATAGCCTGATGATCATAGTTAGTCTAGTTAGTTGACTCCTACAGCAAGCCTGGAGTAATCAGTAGACTGTCTGTGAAAGGGTTGTCATGGTTACTAAGGGCCTGGGGGCCATGTTTATAAACATCTCTTTGATCTGTTCACGACCGCACCTGCTCTTAATGTCTCCTGTAGCCCACCGCAGCACTTCAGACACTGAGAGCAAGCTCTCAAACAAAGCCTCAGACTGCCCAAACTATTACTGCTATCGGTCAAATGACGTCATCCTGAGCACCACAAGGCCTTTGTGCACGTAATGGTATAAAATTTATATGGATAAACATAAAAATGTGGTCATATCAGCGATTTAAAAAAGTGGTTCGCTGTGCGTTTCGCTGGGAAATGCAAAGAAAGTTATACAGGAGAGTGAATGACGGGAGTTGTGTTACTCTTGTCGTTTGGAAGCTCAACCAGCCAAAAGTAAAAGGCGTATCACAACACTGAGCAGATTTTCTGATACTAGACAAAAATACCTACGTTTTGATGTATGAATTGTGTATGACAAGTAGATATTGAGGGCGAGAGAGCAGTTTTTAGAGAAGGAACTAAGATAATTTTTTCGAAGCTTCACACTCTGGATGATGACATCATCACTCTAAGCAGCGCAATACACACTCTGTTTAATCGATAAAATTTCCTGAAATGATCACTAAACTTAAAAAGCTTTTTCACAAAAACTGTAAAAGATATCAAACTGAAAATATACGTTTGGATAGCTGAATATTTTGTGAACATTTTAAAGTTTGTTGTAGGTTCTGTAGGTGAAAGTATGAAGGAGCTGAATCTTTTGGGAGCGGAAGAAGATTTTAAGGAGTTGAAGGCCTCTCATTGACTTTAATGTTAAAAAAAGTGTTAAAAAGCTGAATATTTTAAAAAGTATAAATAGTAGAAAAAAGTTGAAGAAGTCCCATCATTAGCTGAAAGAGCTGAACATTTGAAAAGTGGAATGGTTTAAATAGGTGAAAGTATGCAGAAGTTACGGAGAGCCAAAAACGTACGGAATAATAATAAAACTAAGAATAATAAAAAACGAATAACAATAGGTGGAATGAAATAGAACAGCATTCCCCAACTAGAAAATGCATTTCCGCGCGGGAAAATGCGGGGAATGCTGAATAGCTGAATTGCTAAAGCTAACTGGATGAATAGCTTAAATCCGTAAGAAGAAGTTGAAGTAGTGAAAATAGTTGAAAAAGCGGAAATCGGTTTAATAAGTATGAATTTCATTAAAAAGTTTATGCTAAACTGAACTGTTTGCTTTAAAGGTTGAATAATGACAAAATATGTAGAACATTGTGAGGTCTGAGTAGATTTTCTAACTGATAATGACTCACATATGCAGAAATATGAAACAAATTAATACTGTAATACTGTTAAAGATGAAAGTTGAAAAGGCTGAAAGAAGAAATATTTTCATTATTATCAGATATATACACTGCATAGAACGAAAAAGCATCAATCTTGCTGGATGTCAAATATATTAGGTGAAAAGAATGGCTCTGAACAAGAAGAAAAGAGAAAGAAAAGGAGAGAAAGAGAGAAGAAAGGAGAGCAGAAGAGAAGAGAGAGGAGAGAAAGAGAATAAAGAGAGGAGAGAGAGAGGAAAGAGAGGAGAGGAAAAGAAAGACAGCAACTTTGACTAAAATTGACTAAAAAGGACTTTGTATTATTATCAGCCATATCCATTGCGTAGAACAAACAAGCATGACCCTAAAGAGCTGAGAGGTGGATATATTGCCTGAAAAGAAACAGGCTATATACATGGATGAAATCACAAATGACCCTGGAGGGAGGGAGGGAGAGACAGAAGAAGGAAGGGAGAGAGGGAGTGAAGGAGAGGAAGGGAGGGAGAGAGAGACAGACAGAGAAGGAGTGATGGAAGGAGAGAGAGATTGAGAAGGATGGAGGGAGGGAGAGACAGAGGGAGGGAGAGACAGATGGAGGGAGACTAAAGGAAGGAAGGAGGGGAACAGAGGAGGGAGGAAGACAGAGAAAAGAAAGAGTGGGAGGAAGGCATAGAGAAAGAGAGGGAGACAGGAGGGAGGGAGATAGACAGATAAGGAGACAGAGACAGACAGACAGACAGACAGACAGAAGTGGAACGCAAATGATATAGCCTGATGATCATAGTTAGTCTAGTTAGTTGACTCCTACAGCAAGCCTGGAGTAATCAGTAGACTGTCTGTGAAAGGGTTGTCATGGTTACTAAGGGCCTGGCCATGTTTATAAACATCTCTTTGATCTGATAACGATCGCATGATCGTGGGTCTGTGTGTGTGTCGGTCTGTGTGTATGTGTGTGGCTATGTGCGTGTGTGTGTAGGTGTGTGTGTGTATCTGTGTGTGTGTGTGTGTGTGTGTGGGGAGTGTGTTTGTGTGTGTGTGTGTGTTTGTGGGGGGGTGTGTGTGTGTGTGTGTTTTTGAGTAGTGTGTGTGTGTGTGTGTTTGTGTGTGTGTGTTTGCATGTGTGTGTTTGCATGTGTGTCTGTGTGTTTCTTTGTGTGTGTATGTTTGTGTGTGTGTGTTTATGTGTCTGCTTGTGTGTCTGTGTGTGTGTATATGCGTGTGTGTGTGTGTGTTTGCGTGTGTGCATGTGTGTGAGTTTGCAAAATAAAACATGAATAGCTGAATTGCTAAAGCTAAACTGGATGAATAGCTTAAAACCGTAAAATAAGTTGAAGTACTGAGAGTAGTTGAAAAGTCAAATAACACCTTGGCCAGGGACACACTGATTGATATGCCACAGTGGGATTTGAACCCGGGCCCCCCACACCCTAGCCATGTGCCATAACCACTGCGCCATCTTCAGAACATACAAACAATGTTCCTTCAGTATTTATAAAGCCTCTCTTTGATCATCAATCCCCACACCTGATTAGTGAGAGACAGTGTGGGAGAACCCTTCAAACAAGCCTAAATAAATCCACAACAGTACATGCTATTGAAACAGCGACTTGACCTTTAGAGACACACGGCCTTTGTGAACGTATCGGTATAAAATTTATATGGATAAACCTAAAAATGTGGTCATATCAGCGATTTCAAAAAGTGGTTCGTTCAGTGTTTCGCTGGTAAATATCCACGAGTTGTAACATTGGCGCCAATGGAGAAAGAAATTGACCTCTTGTCATTTGGAAGCTCAACCAGCCAAAAGTAAAAGGCGTATCACAAAACTGAGCAGATTTTCTGAAACTAGACAAAAATACCTACGTTTTGATGTATAGATTGTGTATGAGAAGTAGATATTGTGGGCGAGAGAGCAATTTGAGGAGAAGGGACAAAGATAATTTTTTTGAAGCTTCACCCTCTGAGCGATGACATCATCACTCTAACCAGCCACACACACACACTCTGTTTAATCGATAATATTTCCTGAAATGATCACTAAACTTAAACACCTTTTTCACAAAAACTGTAAAAGATATCAAACTGAAAAGATACGTTTGGATAGCTGAATATTTTGTGAACATTTTAAAGTTTGTTTGGCGTCTGTAGGTGAAAGTATGAAGGAGCTGAATCTTTTGGGAGCGGAAGAAGATTTTAAGAAGTTGAAGGCGCCTCTCATTGACTTTAATGTTAAAAAAAAGTGTTAAAAAGCTGAATATTTTAAAAAGTATAAATAGTAGAAAAAAAGTTGAAGAAGTCCCATCATTAGCTGAAAGAGCTGAACATTTGAAAAGTGGAATGGTTTAAATAGGTGAAAGTATGCAGAAGTTACGAAGAGCCAAAAAACGTACGGAATAATAAAATGAAAAAGAACTAGAAAATGCATTTCCTGCAGAAAATGCGTGGGAATGCTGAATTGCTGAATTGCTAAAGCTAACTGGATGAATAGCTTAAATCTGTAAGAAGAAGTTGAAATAGTGAGAATAGTTGAAAAAGTGGAAATCGTTAAAAAGTTCAAAGTTGACGCTAAACTGAATTGTTGGCTATAAAAGTTGAAAAATGACAAAATATGTAGAACATTGTGAGGTCTTTAGCTGAAGTTGAAGAATAGTTGAAAAAGTGGAAATCGTTTTAAAAAGTATGAATTTCATTAAACAGCTAAAAGTTGACGCTAAACTGAACTGTTTGCTTTAAAGGTTGAATAATGACAAAATGTGTAGAACATTGTGAGGTCTGAGTAGATTTTCTAACAGATAATGACTCACATATGCAGAAATATGAAACAAATTGTATGAAAAATCTTAAAGCTCAAATGCATTGCACTGCACTGCTGAAACATCTGGCAAATATCAGAGTTGGAAGCTAAACTGCATTACCTACATAAGTGAAGAGCTTGTTAGAAAAGCTGGAAGAAACATTTTTATTATTATCAGATATAGAAACAGCATAAATCTAGCTGAGATGTGAAATATATTAGGTGAAAAGAATGGGGCTTAACAAGAAGAAAGAGAGGAAAGAGAGAAGGAGAGAGAGAGGAAAAAGAGGAGAGGAAAAAGAGAGGAAAGATAGAAACATTGAGGAAGAGAGCAACTTTGACTAAAATTGATTAAAAAGGCTGAAAGTTTAAAGACTTTGTATTATTATCAGCCATATCCATTGTGTAGAACAAACAAGCATGACCCTAAAGAGCTGAGAGGTGGATATATTGCCTGAAAAGAAACATATATAACATAATATACATGGATGAAATCACAAATCACAAATGACCCTGGAGGGAGAGACAGAAGGAGGAAGGGAGAGAGGGAGTGAGAGAGAGGAAGGGAGGCAGAGAGAGAGAGAGGAGTGATGGAAGGAGAGAGAGATTGAGAAGGATGGAGGGAGGGAGAGACAGAGGGAGGGGAGAGAAGGAAGGGGAAGACTGAAGGAAGGAAGGAGGGGAACAGAAGAGGGAGGAAGACAGAGAAAAGAGAAAGAAGGAGGGAGGGAGGCATAGAGAAAGAGAGTGAGACAGGAGGGAGTGAGAGAGAGGAAGGGAGGGAGAGAGAGAGAGACAGAGAAGGAGTGATGGAAGGAGAGAGAGATTGAGAAGGATGGAGGGAGGGAGAGACAGAGGGAGGGAGAGACAGACAGATAAGGAGACAGACAGACAGACAAACAGACAGACAGAAGTGGAACGCAAATGATATAGACTGATGATCATAGTTAGTCTAGTTAGTTGACTCCTACAGCAAGCCTGGAGTAATCAGTAGACTGTCTGTGAAAGGGTTGTCATGAGTTACTAAGGGCCTGGGGCCATGTTTATAAACATCTCTTTGATCTGTTCACGACCGCACCTGCTCTTAATGTCTCCTGTAGCCCACCGCAGCACTTCAGACACTGAGAGCAAGCTCTCAAACAAAGCCTCAGACTGCCCAAACTATTACTGCTATCGGTCAAATGATCGTCATCCTGAGCAACCACAAGGCCTTTGTGCACGTGAATGGTATAAAAATTTATATGGATAAACATAAAAATGTGGTCATATCAGCGATTTAAAAAGTGGTTCGCTGCGCAAGGCTTCGTTGGGAAATGCAAAGAAAGTTATACAGGAGAGTGAATGAACGGAGTTGGGGCACTTTGTCGCTTGGAAGCTCAACCAGCCAAAAGTAAAAGGCGTATCACAACACTGAGCAGATTTTCTGAAACTAGACAAAAATAACCTGCCTTTGATGTATAAATTGTGTATGACAAGTAGATATTGTGGGGCTAGAGCAATTTGAGGAGAAGGGACTAAGATAATTTTTTGAAGCTTCACCCTCTGAGCGATGACATCATCACTCTAACCAGCCACACACACACTCTGTTTAATCGATAATATTTCCTGAAAAGATCACTAAACTTAAACACCTTTTCACAAAAACTGTAAAAGATATCAAACTGAAAAGATACGCTTGATAGCTGAATATTTTGTGAACATTTTAAAGTTTGTTTTACGCCTGTAGGTGAAAGTATGAAGGAGCTGAATCTTTGGGAGCGGAAGAAGATTTTAAGGAGTTGAAGGCGCCTCTCATTGACTTTAATGTTAAAAAAAGTGTTAAAAAGCTGAATATTTTAAAAAGTATAAATAGTAGAAAAAAAGTTGAAGAAGTCCCATCATTAGCTGAAAGAGCTGAACATTTGAAAAGTGGAATGGTTTAAATAGGTGAAAGTATGCAGAAGTTACGGAGAGCCAAAAAACGTACGGAATAATAATAAAAACTAGAAAATGCATTTCCTGCAGAAAATGCGTGGGAATGCTGAATAGCTGAATTGCTAAAGCTAACTGGATGAATAGCTTAAATCCGTAAGAAGAAGATGAAGTAGTGAAAATAGTTGAAAAAGTAGGAATGGTTTTTAAATTTCATATCATACTACCACTAATGTACAAAATATGTGGAATAATTTAAGTTTTTTTGAAAAGCTTATGTTATAGCTAAACTGGATTGCTGGTTAAAATGTGTAAGAAAAAGGTGAAGTTGTCAGACAGACAGATGGACGGACGGAGAGAGGAAAGAGGAAAGAGATAGGACAGAGAAAGAGGCCAGATAACAGAGAAAGAGAACAGAAAAAGAAAGAAGACAGTGAAGAGGACAGAGAACAGAAAGAGGAAAGAGAACAGAGGACATGAAGAGGAAAGAGGACAGAAAGAAGAAAGAGGATAGAAAGAGGAAAGAGGACAGAAAGAAGAAAGAGGATAGAAAGAGGAAAGAAGAAAGAGGAAAGAGGATAAAGAGGAAGAGGAAAGAAGAAAAAAGAGGAAAAAGAAAGGAAGAAAGAGGACAGAAAGAAGAAAGAGGACAGAGAGGAACGAAGAGGAAAGGAAGAGGAAAGAGAACAGAGGACAGAAAGAGGAAAGAGAAAAGAGAGCGAGAGGACAGAAAGAGAACAGAGGACAGAAAGAGGAAAGAAGACAGAAAGAGGAAAGAAGAAAGAGGACAGAAAGAGGAAAGAAGAAAGAGGACAGAAAGAAGAAAGAGGAAAGAAGAAAGAGGACAGAAGACAGAAAGAGGAAAGAAGAAAGAGGACAGAAAGAGGAAAGAGAACAGAGAGCGAGAGGACAGAAAGAGGAAAGAAAGAAGAAAGAGGACAGAAAGAGGAAAGAAGAAAGAGGAAAGAAGATGACAGAAAGGAAAGAGAACAGAGAGCGAGAGGATAGAAAGGAAAGAAGAAAGAGAACAGAAAGAGGAAAGAAGACAGAAAGAAAGAGGACAGAAAGAAGAAAGAGGACAGAAAGAGGGAAGAAGAAAGAGGAAAGAGGACAGGGAGCGAGAGGACAGAAAGAAGAAAAAGGACAGAAAGAGGGAAGAAGAAAGAGGACAGAAAGAGGAAAGAGGACAGGGAGCGAGAGGACAGAAAGAGGGAAGAAGAAAGAGGACAGAAAGAGGACAGGGAGCGAGAGGACAGAAAGAGGGAAGAAGAAAGAGGACAGAAAGAGGAAAGAGGACAAGGAGCGAGAGGACAGAAAGAGGAAAGAGGAAAGAAAGAAGAAAGAGGACAGAGGGAAGAATAAAGAGGGAAGAAAGAGTACAGAAAGAGGAAAGAGGACAGGGAGCAAGAGGACAGAAAGAAGAAAGAGGACAGAAAGAGGGAAGAAGAAAGAGGAAAGAGGACAGGGAGCGAGAGGACAGAAAGAGGGAAGAAGAAAGAGGACAGAAAGAGGAAAGAGGACAGGGAGCGAGAGGACAGAAAGAGGAAAGAGGAAAGAAAGAAGACAGAGGACAGAGGGAAGAATAAAGAGGGAAGAAAGAGGACAGAAAGAGGAAAGAGAACAGAGAGCAAGAGAACAGAAAGAGGAAAGAAGAAAGGACAGAAAGAGGACAGAAAGAAGAAAGAAGAAAGAGGACAGAGAGGAACGAAGAGGTAAGGAAGAGGAAAGAGAACAGAGGACAGAAAGAGGAAAGAGAAAAGAGAGCGAGAGGACAGAAAGAGAACAGAGGACAGAAAGAGGAAAGAAGACAGAAAGAGGAAAGAAGAAAGAGGACAGAAAGAGGATGGACAGACAGAGGAAGACAAGAGTGACAGAAGGCCAAAGAGACTACTGTTCATGTTACTGCCTGTAGTATCTGCATAGACTACTGTTCATATTACTGCCTGTAGTATCTGTATAGACTACTGTTCATATTACTGCCTGTAGTATCTGGGTGTGTGTCTGTGAAAGTGTTGTCATGGTAACCATGGCCTGGGAATGTTTACTTGCTTTGATGTCTGTAATCAAGCTAACGAGCCTGTCACCTGCTGAATCTGTCAGCTGTGCTGTGCTGCAGCTATTCAGAGTCCCTGAGAGCGAGCTCCCAAACAAAGCCTCACTGTGGCAACACCATAACTGCTATCAGTCAAATGACGTGATCCTGAGCATCACAAGGCCTTTGTGAACGTATCGGTATAAAATTTATATGGATAAACGTAAAAATGTGGTCATATCAGCGACTTCCAAAAGTGGTTCGTTCAGTGTTTCGCTGGGAAATATCTAGGAGTTTGATCATTGAAGCCAATGGAGAACGATATGAATGACACTTTTATTTGGAAGCTCAACCAGCCAAAAGTAAAGGCTGTATCACAAAACTGAGCAGATTTTCTGAAACTAGACAAAAATACCTACGTTTTGATGTATAAATTGTGTATGACAAGTAGATATTGTGGCGGAGAGCAATTTGAGGAGAAGGGACAAAGATAATTTTTTGAAGCTTCACCCTCTGAGCGATGACATCATCACTCTAACCACGCCAACACACACACTGTTTAATCGATAATATTTCCTGAAAAGATCACTAAACTTAAACACCTTTTTCACAAAACTGTAAAAGATATCAAACGAAAAAGATAACGTTTGGATAGCTGAATATTTTGTGAACATTTTAAAGTTTGTTTGGCGTCTGTAGGTGAAAGTATGAAGGAGCTGAATCTTTTGGGAGCGGAAGAAGATTTTAAGGAGTTGAAGGCGCCTCTCATTGACTTTAATGTTAAAAAAAAGTGTTAAAAAGCTGAATATTTTAAAAAGTATAAATAGTAGAAAGAAAGTTGAAGAGGTCCCATCATTAGCTGAAAGAGCTGAACATTTGAAAAGTGGAATGGTTTAAATAGGTGAAAGTATGCAGAAGTTACGGAGAGCCAAAAAACGTACAGAATAATAATAAAACTAAGAATAATAAAAAAACGAATAACAATAGATAGAACAGCATTCCCCCAACTAAGATTAATAAAAAAACGAATAACAATAGGTGGAATGCTGTAGAACAGCATTCCCCCAATAAATAAAGAACAGGATAACAATAGTTGGAATGCTGTTGAACAGCATTCCCACTAATAAAAAAACGAACAATAGGTAGAACAGCATTCCCCCAATAAATAAAGAACAGGATAACAATAGTTGGAATGCTGTTGAACAGCATTCCCACTAATAAAAAAACGAATAACAATAGGTGGAATGCTGTAGAACAGCATTCCCCCAATTATATGTCGATGCTATGTTTTTGAAACTCTCATGCCAATAAAGCCCCTTTGGATTTGAGAGAGAGCGAGAGCGCGAGAGCGAGAGATGAACTAAAGTGTATGATACGAAAACTTTCTTTGATCATGAAGCCGGTTGTTAGTGTGCAGTTCTCTGGTTTATCAGTCAAGTGTCTGAACTACACTGTAGACTGGATTCTCTACTCTACTACGGAGTGACTGCTGACTCATTATGAACGGGCCCAGAACGGGTTGAATGCGCATCGACAGGTCGGCATTAAATACTTCTCGATAATGAAATGATGTTCAATGGTTTTTAGCTGTGGCGGCGGCGGCGGCTGCTGCTACAACAGAACGTTTCCAGCGGAAACACTGGTACAATTACAGCTTTCCTTCTCCTGTTTAACAAAATATTCTGCTGTACAAAAAACAACAACCTGTCTTGTAGAGGGGCCCTGTGTCAATATCTAGTTTTAAGACTCGTATTGTGCTCACGTGTTGCACTTTCCTAAATGTATCTGTGTTAAGGTAAATTACCAGAAACTGACGTATAAGAAAACCTAGAACCAGGCAGTATTCCAGCTAAAGCTCATTGGTGCTCAAAACTAAATGTGACGCTGCATGCGTGTCTGCTGTGTGCGCTGTACTTGAAGGTGACAGGATACAGAATGCAAAAAATGCAGGGGGCTCATTTTTGCCCCAGGGCCTCCCAAGGGGGTTAATCTGGTATGAGCAATTATTAACAAGGCTGCGATGAATGGAGACATTATGAAGTTTTTCAGTTTTAAGCTTTGTAGTCTAATCTGTTTTCTAGGTGTTGAACAGTAAAAGTTTATAGGACACATTAGTCTGCATTCGATCACTTTCATTGAATTCAATTTTCCATGACACTTATGGAGGGTATACTCTCACGCAGCCAAGAAAAGAGCGTACTTGAAGGCAGAGGGATGTAGATCCTCTTCTCCAGCCGTCTTCTCAGAGCCTCATCGATGTCCCATGGGAAGTTGGTGGCAGCCAACACCATCACCATCTTTGATGGATCATCGTTTTCCGATGCTCCACCGACACCTACACATAACAGTCCCAATAAGTGAAAAATCCTAGAGAATGGAATGAATTGGGTTTTTTTTGCAGTTAAAACATACAGTATATCTAGAATGCTGGGAAATAGGCTATACCACAGAAAACTACAGTAATGCTAGCTTGTTGAAACCATTTTAGAGAGTGAATATAAAGATAATTGTTATCGCCAGTGTACAAAAACATCTCATAGGCATCATACCATCCATCTGCACCAGCAGCTCTGCCTTGACTCTCCGGCTGGCCTCATGTTCCTCTGAAGTCCCTCTGCGGCTGCACATGGAGTCAATTTCATCAATGAAGATCGTAGTGGGAGCGTAAAAACGTGCCTGAGCAAGACCACAATATATCATCAGTATACAAGTATATTACAGTAAGTATCACTGTCCGAACTAATTCAAATTAGGTATGCACAATTTATTGTAAACTAATCATGATCTACAAATTCACATCCAAATTTAAAAAGGTGTATTAGGCCATTTTTTACCACTAAAGGCAAAAAGATCAACAAAAAAACAACTTGACATCCCGTCAACTTATAAAGTCATGGCTACGACGTCAAATTTGCTACCTAACAAGAGTAAGTCCAATTCTACTCTCCTGTCAGCTATGGTTTTATCCATAAACTCTGAAAAAAATCTGAGAAAAATATCTTGAGTTATCAGCTTTCTAGATACTTTGCTTTCTTCACCAGCCACCGGTTTACTTCAGCTCTTTGCCATTTCATGCTAAGCAGGCAGTGTACATTTGACTTCTCTTAGCTTGTTTGCTGGAAACTGGGATTTGATTTGCGCCAGGAGCCTAAGCCATACAGTATACTGTATGTGAGCGAGAAAACCAACAGTGAGCTAAAAGAGGCCATTAGTTGCACAGAGAGTGGCCCTCTCACTTTTCATAATCATTTGATTAAAAAGGTTGATATCAAAAATGTCAGGTGTGATACTGAGGGTGATCAGGCAGCCTACTCAAATAAAATGCTCCCTAACTAACTAACTAATTTGGAACAATGTTCGAGCGATTCTTGGGCAGAGACGGATGGGATTTGTGGCCGAGATGACAGAAGTAACCAACGGAGGCATCGGGTGTCACAGCATCGCGCCGGAAAAAGGGCGAAAATGACTAGGGCTGGGGGTAAACGATTATTTATTAAACGTTTAATCGGGCGATTATTTTAGCGATTAGTCGACCAATCTAACGACTAATTGGACGATTATTTTTCTGTTGCTCGATTAATTTGAAGTATTCCCATACCTTCGATGATTTAGGGCGTTTTCACACATGAAAGTCCGAACCAAGGTCCGTACCAAGGTTCATGTTTTTGTTACATTGTATACATTTGATCCGGTAAGTTTTGGTTTCACACTGCAGTTTTGCAAGCGCACTACAGATCTATATGTGACAAAACTACGTCCTGCCATCATCACATACTGCGTCTCCAGATACTTATAACTGATTGGTTTGTTGACGGCTTCCCCGTCCTCTCGTCTCCTCTCTCTGGGTCCGAGTTTAGGCTATTCAACTGACCGCTGCGGCTCATTTTGTTTTGTTGTGAAAAGCAAGACACGGGAACTTTCTTTCTGGAGCATTTATTCAGAGACAAACTGAAACCTACACTGTACATTTACTACCACTTAACAAATAAACTGCTGATGTATTCTCTGCTCTGTTAGCTGTTCTCTCTCTCTCTCTCTCTCTCTCTCTCTCTCTCTCTCTCTCTCTCTCTCTCTCTCTCTCTCTCTCTCTCTCTCTCTCTCTCTCTCTCTCTCTCTCTCTCTCTCTCTCTCTCTCTCTCTCTCTCTCTCTCTCTCTCTCTCTCTCTCTCTCTCTCTCTCTCTCTCTCTCTCTCTCTCTCTCTCTCTCTCTCTCAGCACCGAGCTATTCCTTAAAGGGGCTTCCCTGGTCTTGTAACACAAGGAGAGCCTGCCAGAGCTTCCTGTATTTGGACCAAAATTTGGTCTTTTGATCCGGACCGTGGTCCGGGGGAGGTTTCACACCTTTAATTTTGGTTCGGATCAAACTAAAAAGTCCGAAAGTCCGGACCAAACGAGGTATGTGTGAAAATGCCCTCAGGGCGAGCTGTTTTTTTTAGGACTTTTTCTTTTATTGGGGCTTTTTGCAGGGCTTTGTTGGGAATTATGTGAGGAGGTTGCTGTTTCGTCCTCCATTCTGCAATGTTTTGGTCTCCCACGTGTGTGTGGCGAGCTGTGCCGAAGCGTCAACGCAAAAAATATCATCGACGCGTCGCTACAGGCCTAAAAATGACTGTCCACCCTATGGTGGAAACCTGGTGCCATATCCTATAACGACCGAGTGTCAAAGCAGGTTTCGGAGCCCCTTTTTGGAAATATTACACTAAGCAGCAGGTAACGTTAGCCTATTGGCTTAAATGCAGTTAAAATGATTAAAGCTAAACCATCTGAAGTGAGGCCAGGTATTCATGGCACATTCAGGTGCACCTCGAGAAACTCAAGCTGTGTCATCTTTTTGTTATTTAACAGCAAATCGGCTGGTGAAATAAGTTACGGTTTAACATTGTTTTAAATAAATTATTTAAATTTGACCAATAGGCAATAAACAAGCTGTTCTTTAATGTTGTAATGTCGTTCTTGTCTTTTTAGCATTTGTTCAGGCACTGGCACTATTTTTTTTTTTAAGTATCGTTTTAGCACTGGTATTGAAAAAAACAAAACAATACCCAATCTTAATCCACCAATATCATGTTTAATAACTTTGCTGAATAAAAAAAATTCAATCCTGCTGGTACCTGACTTTTCCTAAAAGTGTTTGTATTTTCATTTAAAATTTTTATTTTATTTTAAAATAAATTACACAAAAGGCAAAGAAAATATGATCAATTTAACCTATTTTGGCCATACACGGTCATATTGACCGCAAGGGTTTTCGCGGCATTCTTTATGTAATTTTTCACGCGGTTGAAGATGCATCTTGGTTGCTTAGTAACTATCATTGTCTCGGATAGAGAAACGTCACTAACGTCACCTAGCCTATTTGTATTTACCGGTAGCCTATTTGATTACAGTAGCCTACACTGCTTTTTATTTCAGTAGCCTATTTAGAAAATAATTTGTAGGAAAAATGTCCAGAATGAATGAGTGAATGAAGAGGAATATGAGTGTTGAAATGGCCTTGGAGATGCTTCAGAACATGGGAAGTGATGATTCTGATGCTGGGGCTCTATCGGAGTCGGGGGAGGAAAGTGACAGCGATCATTCCTGGGTGAATGATAGGTCCAACACTTCATCCTCATCAGAGAGTGAGTCCGTAGGCCAACAGCAGAAAAAGAGGCGACGACTTTTACCTAAGACTTTGGATCCAAATGTTCAGGTTACAGTTGGTCCCTTTGACGGCGTTGAGCCGATCACGGCTGATGTTCCTGGTGAGCCGGTCACAACTGATGTTCGTGGTGAGCTGGTCACGGCTGATGTTCCCAGTGAGCAGGTCGTGACTGATTTTCCCAGTGAACAGGTCGCGACTGAGGTTCCCGGTGAGTTCCGCTGCATAGCTATTCTGGTCATATTTGCAATTGTAGGCTATCATTATTATAATCATTAGTCTATTCTAGTTATTGTTGTTTTAGGCCTTCCCGAACCAGTACCCCTCGAGCCAACTGAATACAGCCCGCCTGACTCATCACGGCCGGAGACGGCTGTGGAAAAGGGGAAGGATGGGATGGCGTGGATGGTGCTTCAGCCGACTGAATGTCCAGGGAGAAAGCAGAGCCAAAACGTCCTGACGGAAGCTGCTGAGAGCACACAAAGCGCAACATTGAATATGCGCTCACAGCCTTTGTGTGTCTATTCGATAATGGCATGCTGAAGCACATCAGGGACTGCACTCTGACTGAGGCCCATCGGCACCGTGGTGACAGCTCCTGGGACCTGACAGTGGCTGAACTAAAAGCATTTATAGCCCTGCTGTATATCCGCGGGGCAAAGGGTGCAAAAAGCATAGATTTGGATTTGGATCAATTTCTGTGGTCGGAAAAATGGGGCTTCCCCTTTTTTACAGAAACGATGGCCAGAAACTGATTTAGAGAGGTCATGGAATTCCTGCAGTACGATAAGAAAGAAACCAGACGCGTTCATCTGCAGGATGACAAGTTTGCCCTTGTGTCGGCAACTTGGAACAGGTTTGTGCAGAACAGCATAGCTTGTTACAAGCCTGGTGCCGACATTACAATTGATGAGCAGCTGTTCCCCACCAAGGCCCGGTGCAAATCTATTCAGTACATGGGGAACAAGCCTGATAAATTCAACATCAAATTATGGCTGGCTGCAGATGTGCACTCCAAATATATGCTGAACGGGGCTCCGTATCTAGGTAAAGAGGAGACGCGGAACAGAGGTCACCTCGTGGGAGAGTGTGTGGTGCTGAAACTGGCGGAGCCATTTCTGGGGAAGGGAAGAAACATTACAACTGATAATTTCTTCACTTCCCTAAAACTGGCCACTGCCTTACAGACCAAAAAGACGAGCCTGGTTGGCACCCTGGGCAAAGCCAAACGTGAGTTGCCTCCCTCTGTAAAAGAGCAGGCAGAGCTGTTCAGCACAAAAGGTGCTAAAATGTGCTAACGCGACACTGACCATTTACCAGGGAAAGCCAGGAAAAACATTGTGCATTCTGAGCTCAGTGCACACAAGTGTGGGGATAACAGATGGGCCGAAGGCAAAACCTGAGTCGGTGACTTATTATAATAACACCAAATACGGCGTAGATGTGTTGGATCAGATGGCGAAGGCGTACTTCGTGAAAGGCGGTACACGAAGATGGCCAGTGGCTGTATTTCATAACATCCTCGACCTGGCTGGAATAAACACACGTCCTATACAAGGAGTGCACCAGCAGCAAGATATCAAGAAGGAAGCTTTTCCTGCAGTTGGCAGAGGAGCTGAGAGCCGAGTTTATGGAGGGGAAAAGGGCGGCAGCACACGGTCCCGGTCAGCAGCGGCAGCTACCACCGCAGCAGGCCCAAAAAAAAACGCAGGCAGTGCCAGGTGAGGAGGAGCTGAAATCAGAACAAGACCCGTCTGTGGCAATTGTGTCAAAAAAAGAGATGTCACCTTTGTGGACTGCGTTTAAAAAGCCAAATGTACACACGTGTATTTGTAAGTAATTGTTTGATGGTTCGTTCTCGGCTCTTTTTGTTATCGGCTCGGTTCCAGCTTTTTCGATTAGAAATGTGTTTAAAAATATAATCTTAATGTTTAAAAGAAATGTAAATTCATACAGTTTACCATGCTTTGATTGATAAATGTGTGATAACTAACTTAAATGTTTGAATTAAACTTTCATTTTTTTTTTAAATACATCCTAACACAATAAATGCATTAATCTCACAATTTGGTATTTATCCTATTTAATTATAAAGTTTAGAATCTCACGGTCAAAATGACCGCTTACGGTAATTCTAGTAGTTATGGAATTCCGGCACTAGTTGGGGGAATGCTGTTTTACAGCATTCCACCTATTGTTGTTTCTGTCGGCCATTTTCTTTATTTTTCTGCTTATTCCCTCTTCCGTACGTTTTTTGGCTCTCTGTAACTTCTGCATACTTTCACCTATTTAAACCATTCAACTTTTCAAATGTTCAGCTCTTTCAGCTAATGATGGGACTTCTTCAACTTTTTTTCTACTATTTATACTTTTTCAAATTTTAAGCTTTTTAACACTTTTTTTTAACATTGAAGTGAATGAGAGCAGCCTTCAACAACTTGAAATCCTCTTCTGCTTCAACATGTATCTCCTCCTACATTCTTCCACCTACAGACGTGATTCAAAATGTAAAATGTTCACAAAATATTCAGGTATTCGGGGTGTGCTCAGTGTTTTGATATCTTTTACAGTTTTTGTGAAAAATCTGTTTAAGTTTAGTGATTATTTCAGGAAATTTTATCGATTAAACAGGGTGTGTATTGCGTTTGCTAGAGTGGATGACATCACAGCTAGAGGGTGAAGCTTCGAAAAAATTATCTTAGTTCCTTGTCTGTAAACTGCTCTCACGCCCACAATATCTACTTGTCATACACAATTTATACATCAAAACGTAGGTATTTTTGTCTAGTTTCAGAAGATCTGCTCAGTTATGCAATACGTCTCATACTTTTGGCTCAGCGAACTTCCAAATGACGGGATATCCATTTCTTTCTTCATTGGCTCCAATGTTAAAACTCCTAGATATTTCCCAGCGAAACACTGAACGAACCACTTTTTGAAATCGCTGATATGACCACATTTTTACGTTTATCCATATAAATTTTATACCGATACGTTCACAAAGGCCTTGTGATGCTCAGGATCACGTCATTTGACTGATAGCAGTTATGGTGTTGCCACAGTGAGGCTTTGTTTGGGAGCTCGCTCTCAGGGACTCTGAATAGCTGCAGCACAGCACAGCTGACAGATTCAGCAGGTGACAGGCTCGTTAGCTTGATTACAGACATCAAAGCAAGTAAACATTCCCAGGCCATGGTTACCATGACAACACTTTCACAGACACACACCCAGATACTACAGGCAGTAATATGAACAGTAGTCTATACAGATACTACAGGTAGTAATATGAACAGTAGTCTATACAGATACTACAGGCAGTAATATGAACAGTAGTCTATACAGATACTACAGGCAGTAATATGAACAGTAGTCTATACAGATACTACAGGCTACAGGCCTCCCTCCATCTCTGTCTTTCCTCTCTCTCTCTCTCTCTGTCTCTTTTTCTTTACCTCTGCCTCTCTCTCTCTTTCTCTCTCTCTTTTTCTCTCTCTCTTTTCTCTCTCCATCCCTCCTTCTCCCTCCCTCTCTCTCTGTCCTCTCTCCATCCCTCCTTCTCCTTCCCTCTCTCTCTGCTCTCTCTCTCTTTTTCTCTCTCTCTCCTTCTCTCTCCATCCCGCCTTCTCCCTCCCTCTCTACCTGTCTCTTTCTCTTTTTCTCTCTCTCTCCTTCTCTCTCTCCATTACTCCTTCTCCCTCCCTCTCTCTCTGTCCTCTCTCCATCCCGCCTTCTCCCTCCCTCTCTCCCTGTCTCTTTCTCTTTTTCTCTCTCTCTCCTTCTCTCTCCATCCCGCCTTCTCCCTCCCTCTCTCCCTGTCTCTTTCTCTTTTTCTCTCTCTCTCCTTCTCTCTCCATCCCGCCTTCTCCCTCCCTCTCTCTCTCTCTCTCTCTCTCTCTCTCTTTTTCTCTCTCTCTCCTTCTCTCTCCATCCCGCCTTCTCCCTCCCTCTCTATCTCTCTGTTTCTCTTTTCTTTCTCTCTCTCTCTCTCCCTGTTTCTCTCTATTTTTTCTCTCTCTGTCCTCTCTCCATCCCTCCTTCTCCCTCCCTCTCTCTCTGTCTCTCTCTCTCCTTCTCTCTCATCCCGCTTTCTCCCTCCCTCTCTCCCTGTCTCTTTCTCTTTTTCTCTCTCTCTCCTTCTCTCTCCATTACTCCTTCTCCCTCCCTCTCTCTCTGTCCTCTCTCCATCCCTCCTTCTCCCTCCCTCTCTCTCTGTCTCTCTCTCTTTCTCTGGAGTTGAGAGCGTGTGTGAGTGAGCTGTGGGGATTGTAGGTTTTTCTTACTTTTCTTTTTTCATTTGTTGATATTTTCATTTACTTTTGTTTTAGTTTAGGTTGATTGTAGGTCACTTTATCTTTTATTTGTAGGGCGTTTTGGTGTTTAGTTTTAGGTTTATTTGGGTGGTTTGTCTCCTGCGTCTCGCGTCGCCTGTCGCAGCCGCCATGGTGAATGGAGAGGGTTCTCCCGCTCACCGAGGAAACATGGCATCAAGATCTGTCCCAGTTTCCCGTGCAGCGTGGAGGACATTAGTCTAGCTGTGGGGGAGAAGGTCGGGCACGGTAATATTATGTCGGCCTTTCGGATGAACGGCGGCCGTGGTCATCTTCCTGGACCGGAGGACAAGGTGAACCAAGTTATCGAGGGCATCACCGTGTGTGAAATGTTTGTACAGGTACTACCGCTCACTCAACCGGCCACTAAGGTGGTCCTGTCAGCAACGTCCACCGTTCATCTCTGATGGCTTCCTCAGCAGAGAGCTGTCCAGACACGGGAAGATAGTCTCCCCCGTTAAAAGATCCTGTCTGGATGTAAGTCTCCGTTGCTGAAGCACGTGGTGTCTCACCGTGGACAGCTGTATATGATACTGAACCATCGGGACGAGGAGTTGAACCTCGGTTCCATGTTAAAGTAGATGATTATGAATACGTGATTTTTGCAACGTCATCAGGGATGAAATGTTTTGGTTGTGGAGAGGTGGGCCACACGGTGAGGGCCTGCCCGAGGCGAGGTGATCCGAATCCTCCCGGTCCGGGAGGGGCAGCTGGTGCCGGGGGTCCGCCCCGCTCCCGGGAGTACCCGGGGAGGGCGGTGATGCCCAGCGTCCGCTGCCCGGGGGCGGACCCCCACCGTGTGGGGGCTGCTGCCCGGGCCGGCTGCCGCCTCCGGCGGCCGATGGCCGCTCCGCGGCTGCACAGCGGCGTGCCCGATGCCGTGTCTGACCGGACGCACGGGTGAGTAGTACTGTAAATACACCGGGTGTTAGTGTGGATGGTGTGAGTGAGAGTGTGAGTGGAGATGAGAGTAGTTTAGTGGGTGAGGAGAAAGAAACAGAAAAAGAAAAAAAACAAACAGGTGAAGGGGTGTCTGGGGAACGGACGGGTGAGGTCAGGGACACACAGGGGGGACAGTCTGGGGAGACAGGGGAGGTCAGGGACACACAGGGGGGACAGTCTGGGGAGACAGGTGAGGTCAGGGACACACAGGGGGGACAGTCTGGGGAGACAGGGGAGGTACAGACTGAGGAGGGAAATGAAACGGTGGGGGAGCAAAGTGTTAGGTGGAGTGAACAGGTAGAGGAGGAGGTGCTGGAGGAGGAGGTGGTGATGGAGGGAGTAGAGGCTGTAGTTAAATCCAAACTACCTGTAAAACGCAGACGGAAGACTACCAGTGCCTCCAGTGAGGCTAAAGGCGAGCAGTGAGTGAGGAGAGTGTGAGGAAGGGTGTGCCGGATGGTAGTGAGAGTGATGAAGGTGTGTCTGATGAAAGTGAAGTTCCTAATTATAGCAGCAGTCAACAGAGGAAGTTTTATACTGCTGAGGAAATAAAATGTTTCCTAAAACAAACAAAGAATCAGCAAGGTGTAAAAGTAGAAGAGTTTTTTCCCGATTTGGTTCTTTTCTGCTCCTCCGTTAGTTTCCACAACAGCCGGAAGGAGGTTTCTGAAATCACAGTCCAGGAGGGTTTTAGATTGAAAAAACTTGTGCTTAAAGTAAAAAAACAACTACGTCTAGATGATGAAGTACGCTCCAATGTTGATTAATTTATTGTTTATTGTTGTTGCTTTTAACATTTCATTTATTATGGATGTTTTTAAAGTTGGGAGTTTGAACGTAAATGGAGCTAGGAATGTCATTAAAAGAGCCAGCATTTATGAAACCATGAGAATGAAACACATTGATGTTTTATTTCTACAAGAAACTCACAGTGACAGCAGCAACGAGGCCGACTGGAGGAGAGAATGGGAAGGGGAAGCCATCCTGAGCCATGGCTCCTCTCTGAGTGGAGGAGTGGGCTTCCTCTTCTCCAGAACTTTCTCTCCGGTCTCACTGGAGGTCCGGCATTTTATGGAGGGAGGCTGCTTTTAGTCAGAGCTCAGTTTGATCATTTACCGGCTGTTTTTATTAACCTGTATGCCCCAACAACCGGTGCAGAGAAAGATCTTTTTAGAAAAGGTAGGTGGGGTTTTAAATGATTGTGCATCGGAGGATTTTTATTCTTGGGTGGGGATTTTAACTGTACTGCAAATGCTCTTTTAGATCGTAACCATGCAGAGCGCATCCAGCTTCCCAGCATGCTCTGGGGCGGCTGGTCTCCACCTATGGCCTGGTGGATGTATGGAGAAGGATGCATGCAGACTGCCGACAGTACACATGGTCCCACCTCCAGAGAGTAGGATCTCCTCAGCGAGACTTGATCGTATTTATTGTTTTTAAACAACATTTTAATATTTTTAAAGTGTGTAATATTGTTCCTGCTGTTTTTACTGATCACTCTTTGGTTTTATGTCATGTTTTTATAAGAGATGTGAAACCGAAAAGTGCCTATTGGCATTTTAACTCGGTTTTAACTTTTGACAAAAATTTTAGAGAGGTCCTTATTTATTTTGGGATATTTTTAGACAGAGAAAGGGTGGTTTTAGCAGTCTTAGGCAGTGGTGGGACCATGGTAAGACGGAAATTAAGCTTTATGTCAACAGCACACCCTCAACGTCACCGTGACATCACCAGATCTATGCAGGACCTGGAGAGTGATATAGTGGAACTAGAGAAGTTAAGTGAGTCCACAGGAGATCGAGGACATTTTGAAGTCCTCAAAAATCAAAAGCTAGCTTTAGCAGACCTGCTGGACGTTAAAAGTACAGGGTGCACTGGTCAGGTCCCGATTCCAGACCATCTCGGAGATGGATGCTCCCTCTAGCTTTCTTCGGCCTGGAGAGGAAGAATGGGCAAGGCGGGTGATCCACACACTGCTCTCAGACACAGGGCAGGAGATCATGGAGCCAGAGGCAGATCAGAAGGCGAGCTGTAGAGTTTTACTCCCTCTCTGTACTCTAGTGAGTCACGAGGAGCAGGAGAGCTCTACAGGAGGAGTTCCTGAGTGGGCTACCTCAGGTCTCTGAGGAGACCAACTCCTGTCTTGGGCGCCCCATTCAACTGCAGGAGGTCCACGCTGCTCCTGCAGAGTATGCAGGAGGCGTGCCCCAGGCATTGATGGCCTCACAGTCGAGTTTTTAAAGCCTTCTGGGACATCTTTGCACCACGATATTTTAGATGTTTTTAATGAAAGTCTGGCCTCTGGCTCCATGCCCATGTCCTGCCCAGGGCAGTTGTTACGCTGCTGCCTAAAAAAGGAAACCTCCAGGACATCAAAACCGGCGCCCTGTGTCTTTGCTGTGTGTGGATTACAAGCTTCTGTCCAAGGTCTTTGCCTCCAGGCTGGGGAGAGCTATGGAGCAGGTCATCCATCGGGACCAGACCTACTGTGTGCCCGGCAGGTCCATGGTGGACAATGTCCACCTCATTGGGATGTTTTGGAGGTCTCCAGCTCGTTGGGGTTTAACACTGGTCTGATTTCTCTAGACCAGGAAAAGGCTTTTGACCGCGTTGAGCACAGCTTCCTCTGGAAAGTAATGGGGAGGTTTGGGTTCAGCGCTGGTTTCATAGCCAAGATCCAGGTGTTGTACAGTGAGGTTGAGAGTGTGCTGAAGTTTAACGGCAGTCTGTGTGCTCCTTTTAGAGTGTGTAGAGGCGTCCGGCAGGGCTGTGCTCTGTCCGGGATGCTCTACGCACTCTCCCTAGAACCCCTCCTCTGCAGACTACGCCACAACATTGAGGGTCTGATTTTACCTGGTTTTAGTGACAACATGGTTTTATCGGCTTATGCTGATGACGTCATTGTTTTTATTAAGGGCCAGCATGAGTTGGACATTTTAGAAAACACTGTTTTGGGTTTTAATATTTTATCTGCAGGGGTGAACTGGCAAAAAGTGTAGCCTTCGCTGTTGGTGAATGGCATGACGGTCTCCGGTTCTCCCCAGGACCTGGTCTGGGAAGGGACGGTTTTAAATATCTCGGTCTGTTCCTGCGTGCGACGTAGGTAGTGCTTGCGGAGAAACTGGGAGACCGTCATGGAAAAAATTACAATAAAAATGAACAAATGGAAGTGGCTACTCCCTCAGATGTCTTAAAGAGGTCGAGTTTTAGTTCTGAATAATCTGGTTGCATCCCTTTTGTGGCACCCGTTTAGCTTGTGTGGACCCCCCGTCAGGTCTACTAAGCTCAGATACAGCGAAAAATGGTGGATTTTTTGTTGGGGGTCTACACTGGGTGCCACAGGGGTGCTGTTTTACACGAAGAGAGGGGGGACAGGGCCTTGTCCACCTAGCCAGCAGAACGGCCACTTTCAGGCTTCAGTTTATACAAAGTTTTTTGACAGGGCCGCCTGACTTGGTGTGGAGGAACGTGACCAGCTGTATCCTCAGACATGTGAGTAAACTGGGGCTGGATGCTGCTCTGTTCTTAACTGATCCTAAATTTTTAAAGTTAAGTGGGTTTCCTCCCCTTTTTATCAGGGGGCTTTTTAAATCGTGGGCCCTTTTTAACTGTACATTGAATGATAGGTCTGACTCTCTGCACTGTTTGTTGGAAGGAGCCGCTGGTCACGGGAGCAGACTGGACATCTGCAGCGGGGTGCCCGGGCTGCTGGCAGCCCTGAACGATCCAGGACCCTGAGCCTGCAGCAGCTGGTTGAGGCAGCAGGGCCTGGACTACTCGGGGGCCGGGGCTCTGGGCTCTCTCCTGGGTCTGACCTCCATCCGGGTCGCTGCGAATCCTCAACCTATGGACCCAGAAGCTGAGTGGGAGAGGAGGCTCCTCATGGAGTACGGCCGGGGGAGACTATGCCAGACCCCACAGACCCGTTCCCAGAGGTCTACATGAGCCCAGAGTTTGGAGAGGAGACCGGCCCCCTGCTAGCTGTCAGTAGCCCGGGCAAGCTCACCCTGCACGGAGCAGACAAAGGGACACTCTACCAGAACTGTGTGAAAGCCATCAATAAAAAAGGACTGAGTGGCAGACCCCCCACTGTCTGGAATGACAGGCTGGGGGGGGGGCATCCTTGTCCCCAGTGGAGGGTTTTATACAAGCCTCCCCTCAAAAAACGGACCGCTGACCTCCAGTGGAGGATTCTACATGGTGCTGTCGCCTCCAATGCTTTTATCTCTGTTCTTAACCCGACTGTTCTTAGCCAGTGCCTGTTCTGTAACCTGCGAGAGACTGTCTACCACATGTTCACTGAGTGTAAGAGACTCACTGAGTTCTTCTCTCTTTTAACTTTGGTTTTTAGTCTTTTTAACGTAGTTTTTACTGAGAGGATTTTTATTATGGGAGCTGTGTATAAAAAGGCACAAAAAGATAAATGGCAGCTCCTGAACTACCTTTCAGGTGAAGCCAAAATGGCGATTTATATTACCAGAAAGAACAGGGTGGAGAACAGGGAGGGGCAGGAGGCCAGGGCAGTCTGGCTCTGTAGCATCAGGGCCAGACTCTGGTTAGAGTTTAGATTTTATAAACATATCGGAGACATTGATGCTTTTAAAATACGTTGGTGTTTTAATGACATTGTTTGTTCGGTGGTTGATGATGAGCTGGTTTTTGCACAAGTTTTTATCGGATAATATTCTGTCTTTAAATACAACTACTGAGATTTTATTGCATAAGCACTTTATTTATTTGTGAACCTGCATAAATTATAATTATGTAAATAAAGTGTTTTGTAAAAATCAAAAAAAAAAAAATCTTTTTCTCTCTCTCTCCTTCTCTCTCCATCCCGCCTTCTCCCTCCCTCTCTCTCTGTCTCTCTCTCTCTCTCTTTTTCTCTCTCTCTCCTTCTCTCTCCATCCCTTCTCCCTCCCTCTCTATCTCTCTGTTTCTCTTTTCTTTCTCTCTCCTCTCTCTCCTGTTCTCTCTATTTCCTTCTCTCTCTGTCCTCTCTCCATCCCTCCTTCTCCCTCCCTCTCTCTCTCTGTCTCTCTCTCTCCTTCTCTCTCATCCGCTTTTCTCCCTCCCTCTCCTACCTGTCTCTTTCTCTTTTCTCTCTCTCTCCTTCCTCTCTCTCCATTACTCCTTCTCCCTCCCTCTCTCTGTCCTCTCTCCATCCCCTCCTTCTCCTTCCCTCTCTCTCTGTCTCTCTCTCTCTCTCTTCTCTCTCTCTCCTTCTCTCTCATCCGCCTTCTCCTCCTCTCTATCTCTCTGTTTCTCTTTTCTTTCTCTCTCTCTCTCTCCTGTTTCTCTCTCTTTTTTCTCTCTCTCTCCCTCTCTCCATCCCTCCTTCTCCCCTCCCTCTCTCTCTCTCTCTCTCTCCTTCTCTCATCCTTTCTCCCTCCCTCTCTCCCTGTCTCTCTTTCTCTTTTTCTCTCTCTCTCCTTCTCTCTCTCCATTCCTTCCTCCCCTTCTCTCCTTCCATCCACCCTTCCTTCTCTCCCTCCCTCCTTCCTCTCCTCTTTCTCCCTTCCCTCTTTCTCTTCTTTCTCCATCCCCTCTCCCTCCCTCTTCCATTCCACTCTTCCCTTCCTCTTCCTTTTCCTTCCTTCCTTTCCTCTCTTCTCTTCCTTCTTCTCTCCATCCTCTTCCTCTCCTCTCTTTCTCCATCCACCTTCCTCCCTCTTTTTCTCTCTCCTTCCCTCCTTTCTCTCCCTCTCTCTCTCCCTCTCTCTCTCCTTCCTCCATCCACCTTCCTCCTCTTCCTCTTTTTCTTCCTCTTCTCTCCTTCTCTCTCCCTCTCCATCCTCTCCTCCCTCCTCTCTCTCTCCTTCTCTCTCCTCCTCCTCCCTCTCTTTCTCCTCTCTCCTCCCTCTCTTTCTCTCTCTTCTTCCTTCTCTCTCCATCCTCCTTCTTCCTTCCCTCTTTGCCATTTCCTTTCCATCTTCTCTTTCTTCCTCTCTCTCCTTTTCCTCCCTCCATCTTCCTCTCTCTCTCCATCTTTCTTTCTTTCTCTCTCCTTTCTCTCTCTCTCTCCATCCCTCCTTCTCCTCTGTCTCTCCCTTTCCTCTCCTTCTCTCCATCCCTCCTCTCCTCTCTCTTTTCCTCTTTCTCCTTCTCCCTCCACCTCTGTCTCCCTCTTTCCTCTCTTTCCTCCTCTCACTCTCCTCCCTCCTTCCTCCCTCTCTCTCTCCTTCTCTCCCTTCTCTCCTCTCTCTTTCTCCTTCTCTCCTCTCTCTCCATCTCTCCTTCCTCCTCCTCTCCTCCCTCCCTCCTCCTCTCTCTTTCTCTTTTCTCTTTCCTCCTTCTCTCCTCCCCTACCTCCTCCTCTCTCCTCTCTCTTTCTCTCTCTCCTTCTCTCCATCCATCTTCTCCCTCTCTCTCTCTTTCTCTCTCTCCTTCTCTCCATCCTTCTCCCTCCCTCTGTTTCTCTTTTCTTTCTCTCTCTCTCTCCTATTTCCTCTCTTTTCTCTCTTTCCTCCATCCTCCTTCTCCTCCTCTGTCCTCTCTCTCCTTCCTCTCCTCCATTTCTCCTCCCTCTGTCTCTTTCTTTCTCTCCTCTCCTCCCTCTTCATCCTCTCCTTCCTCCTCTCTCCTCTCTCCATCCCTCCCTCTCCTTCCTCTCTCTCTCTCTCTCTCTCTTTCCTTCTCTCCTTCTCCCTCCATCCCCTCTGTTTCTCTTTTCTTTCCTCTCTCTCTTTCCTGTTTCTCTCCTTTCTCTGTCCTCTCCCTCCTCCTTCTCCTCTCTGCTCTCTCCTCCTTCTCTCTCATCCCTCTCTCCCTCCTCTCTCTTTCTCTTTCCTCCTTCTCTCCTCCTTCTCCCTCTCTCCTCCTCTCTTTCCTCTTTTTCCTCTCCTTCTCCATCCATATCCCTCTCCTCTCTCTCTTTTCTCCCTCTCCTTCCTCCTCCTCTCTCTTTTCCTCTTTCCTCTTTTCCTCTTCTTCTTTTCCTCCTTTCTTCCTTGTGTGTTCTTTTTGTCCTTTCCTTTCCGTGCTTTTTTTCCTGTCTTTTCTTCTGGGTTCTCTCCTTCTTTCTCCTTCTCTCCTCCTCCATCCCTCCTTCCTCCTCCTCTTTCTCTTTCTTTCTTCTTCTCTCTCTCCATCCTACTTCCTCTCTCCCTTTGTCTTCTTCTCTCCGCCTCCTCTCTTTCCTCTTTCTTTCTCTCCTCTGTCTTTTCTCTCTCCTCCTTCTCCTCTCCACTCCCTTCTCCCTCCTTTCTTCCTCCTTTCCTCTCTTCTTGTGCTTCTTCCTGCGCTTCTATTTTGTCCTTTCCTTCTCCTTCTCTCTCTTTCTCTTTCCTCATCCTCCACTGCCTCCTTCCCTCCTGTTTCTCTCTTTTCTCTCCGTCTCCTTTTCTCTTTGTGTCTCCTTCTTCTCCTCTTTTCCCTTTCTCCTCCTTTCTCACGTGTCTCTTTGTGTGTCTCTTTTGTCCTTTTCAGTGTCTCTCCCTTTCTTCCCTCTCCTCTCTCCTCCTTTCCTCCTCTTTTTCTCTCCCTTCCTGTTTTTCTTCCTTCCTGCTGTCTCCATTCTCCTTTCCTCTTTCTTTTTTCCTATCCCATTTTCCTCCTTTCTTGTTGCTCTCTCTCCTCCTCCCTTCCTTCCTGTGTGCCATTCTCCCTCCACGCTCTATTTCCTTCGTTTTCCTTCTCTTCTTCTCTCTCTGTTTGCCTCTCTTTTCTCTCTCTGTCCTCCACTCTCCTTTTTTTCCTGTCTTTCCTCCTTTCCTTGTTCTTCTATGTTGTGTTTTCCTTCTTTCTTGATTCCTGTCTCCACTATTTCCTTGGGTTGTGGTCCTTCATTCCATTTCCTTCATTTTCTGGTCCTTCTGTTTGGCTCTCTGTGCTTCTTTGTCTCCATGTGTGGGTCAGTGTGGTCCATCCTTCCGTCTTCTTCTGCTTCTGTCCATTCTTCCATGTTGGTCATTTCATTCCATATCCGGTCTTTTCAGTTCTCCTCTTCCAGTTCATTCTCGGTCCTTTGGTCCTTCTCATGTCCATATGTCTGTCACCCTGGGTTGTCTGTCGTTCAAGATCCTCCGGGTTATGTCGTCTGTCCTTGGCTTCGATCATCCATTTCTTTCTTCAGCTCCATCTTCCGTTTCTAGGTCTTCCTTCATGTCTGTCCATTCCGTCGTTCCGGCCTTGTGGTTGCTCAGGGATCCGTTGTTGTGTGTTCTCGTGTTCCACTGTGGTCTTCGGCTGTGTGGGTCGTTGCTCATCCTTGATTCTGGGTGTCCGTGTGTGGTTCTTCCTGGGTCCTCTTTCCTCTCCTCTGTCTCTTTCTTTGTCTGCCTCTCTTTCTCTCTTTTTCTCTCCGTCCTCCTTCTCCTCTGTCCTCCGTCCTCGTGTCCTTCCTCTCTGTCTCCTCTTTCTCTCTGTCTGTTTCTTTCTTTCCTCGTTTTTTCTCTGTCGTCCTTGTGTCTCTCCTGTCTCTTTCTCTCCTTCTCTCCGGTTGCTCATTCTCCTGTCTCTTTGTGATGGGA
>NW_024375737.1:204816-229353 GCF_010015445.1 Perca fluviatilis
GGAGTAGTGCTTGAACTGGGAGACCGTCATGGAAAAATTGACAATAAAATGAACAAATGGAGGTAATACTCCCTCAGATGTCTAGAATTGATTTTTAGTTCAAGATAATCTGGTTGCATCCCTTTTGTGGCACAGTTTAGCTTATTGTGGACTGACCCCAGGTGGTCTATGACTAGATACGGAAAAATGGTGGATTTTTTTTGGGGGGTCTGCACTGGGTTTTCAGGGGGTGCTGTTTTGCACCAAGAGGGGGACAGGGGCCTTGTCCACTGTGTAGAGCAGCCTTGAGCTTCAGTTTATACAAAGTTTTGGCAGGGGCAGCCTGACTTGGTGTGGAGAGCGTGACCAGCTGTATCCTCAGACATGTGAGTAAACTGGGGCTGGATGCTGCTCTGTTCTCCTTCGTCTAAAATTTTAAGAAGTTAAGTGTGTTTCCTCCTTTTATCAGGGCGTTTTTAAATCGTATGACCCTTTTAACTGTACATTGAATGATAGGTCTGACTCTGCACTGGTTGTTGGAAAGGAGCATGGTCCAAGGAGCAGACTGGACATCTGCAGCGGGGAGGTGCCGGGCTGCTGGCAGCCCTGAACCGATCAGGACCCTGAGCCTGCAGCAGCTGGTTGAGGAAGCAGGGCCTGGACTAGCGGGGGCGGGGCTCTGGGCTCTCTCCTGGGTCTGCACATCCATCCGGGTCGCTGACGAATCCTCAACCTATGGACCCAGAAGCTGAGTGGGAGAGAGGAGGCTCCTCATGGAGTACGGCGGGGGGAGACTATGCCAAACCCCACCAGACCCGTTCCCAGAGGTCTACATGAGCCCAGAGTTTGGAGGGAGACCGGCCCCCTGCTAGCTGTCAGTAGCCGGGCAAGCTCACCCTGCAGGAGCAGACAAAGTGACACTCTACCAGAACTGTGTGAAAGCCATCAATAAAAAGGACTGAGTGGCAGACCCCCACTGTCTGGAATGACAGGCTGGGGCGGGCATCCTTGTCCCCAGTGGAGGGTTTTATACAAGCCTCCCCTCAAAAAAACGGACCGCTGACCTCCAGTGGAGGATTCTACATGGTGCTGTCGCCTCCAATGCTTTTATCTCTGTTCTTAACCCGACTGTTCTTAGCCAGTGCCTGTTCTGTAACCTCGCGAGACTGTGTACCACATGTTCACTGAGTGTAAGAGACTCACTGAGTTCTTCTCTCTTTTAACTTTGTTTTTAGTCTTTTAACGTAGTTTTACTGAGAGGATTTTTATTATGGGAGCTGTGTATAAAAAGGCACAAAAAGATAAATGGCAGCTCCTGAACTACCTTTCAGGTGAAGCAAAAATGGCGATTTATATTACCAGAAAGAACAGGGTGGAGAACAGGGAGGGGCAGGAGGCCAGGGCAGTCTGGCTCTGTAATATCAGGGCCAGACTCTGGTTAGAGTTTAGATTTTATAAACATATCGGAGACATTGATGCTTTTAAAATACGTTGGTGTTTTAATGACATTGTTTGTTCGGTGGTTGATGATGAGCTGGTTTTTGCACAAGTTTTTATCGGATAATATTCTGTCTTGTAAATACAACTACTGAGATTTTATTGCATTAGCACTTTATTTATTTGTGAACCTGCATAAAGTATAATTATGTAAATAAAGTGTTTTGTAAAAATCAAAAAAAAAAATCTCCTTCTCTCTCATCCCGCTTTCTCCCTCCCTCTCTCCCTGTCTCTTTCTCTTTTTCTCTCTCTCTCCTTCTCTCTCTCCATTACTCCTTCTCCCCCTCTCTCTCTGTCCTCTCTCCATCCCTCCTTCTCCCTCCCTCTCTCTCTGTCTCTCTCTTTCTCTTTTTCTCTCTCTCTCCTTCTCTCTCCATCCCCCTTCTCCCTCCCTCTCTCCCTGTCTCTTTCTCTTTTTCTCTCTCTCTCCTTCTCTCTCCATCCGCCTCCCTCCCTCTCTCTCTGTCTCTCTCTCTCTCTTTTTCTCTCTCTCTCCTTCTCTCTCCATCCCGCCTTCTCCCTCCCTCTCTATCTCTCTGTTTCTCTTTTCTTTCTCTCTCTCTCTCTCCCTGTTTCTCTCTTTTTTTCTCTCTCTGTCCTCTCTCCATCCTCTTCCTCTCCCTCTCTCTCTGTCTCTCTCTCTCCTTCTCTCTCATCCCGCTTTCTCCCTCCCTCTCTCCCTGTCTCTTTCTCTTTTTCTCTCTCTCTCCTTCTCTCTCTCCATTACTCCTTCTCCCTCCCTCTCTCTGTCCTCTCTCCATCCCTCCTTCTCCTTCCCTCTCTCTCTGTCTCTCTCTCTCTCTCTTTTTCTCTCTCTCTCTCTCTCTGAGTTGAGAGCGTGTGTGAGTGAGCTGTGGGGATTTGTAGGTTTTTCTTACTTTTCTTTTTTCATTTGTTGATATTTTCATTTACTTTTGTTTAGTTTAACGGTGTAGGTCACTTTATCTTTTATTTGTAGTACGTTTTGGTGTTTAGTTTTAGGTTTATTTGGGTGGTTTGTCTCCTGCCGGCGTCTCGCCGGTCGGCGTGTGCAGCCGCCATGGTGAATGGAGAGGGGTTCTCCACGCTCACCAGGAAACATGGCATCAAGATCTGTCCTAGTTTCCCGTGCAGCGTGGAGGACATTAGTCTAGCTGTGGGGGAGAAGGTCGGGCCGCGAGTATTATGTCGGCGCTTCGGATGAACGGCGCCGTGGTCATCTTCCTGGACCGGGAGGACAAGGTGAACCAAGTTATCGGGCGGGGCATCACCGTGTGTGAAATGTTTGTACAGGTGCTGCGCTCACTCAACCGGCCACCAAGGTGGTCCTGTCAAACGTCCACCGTTCATCTCTGATGGCTTCCTCAGCAGAGAGTTGTCCAGACACGGGAAGATAGTCTCCCCCGTTAAAAAGATCCTGTCTGGATGTAAATCTCCGTTGCTGAAGCACGTGGTGTCTCACCGTAGACAGCTCTATATGATACTGAACCATCGGGACGAGGAGTTGAACCTCCGGTTCCATGTTAAAGTAGATGATTATGAATACGTGATTTTTGCAACGTCATCAGGGATGAAATGTTTTGGTTGTGGAGAGGTGGGCCACACGGTGAGGGCCTGCCCGAGACAGAGGTGATCAATCCTCCGGTCCGGGAGGGGCAGCTGGTGCGGGGGGTCCGCCCCCGCTCGAGGGTACCGGGGGAGGGGAGGGCGGATGCTAGCGTCCGCTGCCGGGGCGGCGGACCCCCGACCGTGGGGGCGCTGCTGCCGGGGCCGGCTGCCGCCTCGGCGGCGATGGCGCTCCGCGCTCTCGCGGCGTGCCGATGCCGTGTCTGACGGGCCGCACGGGTGAGTAGTACTGTAAATACACGGGTGTTAGTGTGGATGTTGTGAGTGAGAGTGTGAGGTGGAGATGAGAGTAGTTTAGTGGGTGAGGAGAAAAGAAAAAGAAAAAAAAAAAACAAACAGGTGAAGGGGTGTCTGGGGAACGGACAGGTGAGCTCAGGGACACACAGGGGGACAGTCTGGGGGAGCAGGGCCGGACACACAGGGGGACAGTCTGGGGAGACAGGTGAGTCAGGGACACACAGGGGGACAGTCTGGGGAGACAGGTGGCTCAGGGACACACAGGGGGACAGTCTGGGGAGACAGGGGAGGTACAGACTAGGAGGGAAATGAAAGTGGGGAGCAAAGTGTTAGGTGGAGTGAACAGGTAGAGGAGGAGGTGCTGGAGGAGGAGGAGTGGTGATGGAGGGAGTAGAGGCTGTAGTTAAATCCAAACTACCTGTAAAAGCGCAGACGGAAGACTACCAGTGCCTCCAGTGAGGCTAAGGCGCGCAGTGAGTGAGGAGAGTGTGAGGAAGGTGTGTAACGGATGGTAGTGAGAGTGATGAAGGTGTGTCTGATGAAAGTGAAGTTCCTAATTATAGCAGCAGTCAACAGAGGAAGTTTTATACTGCTGAGGAAATAAAATGTTTCCTAAAACAAACAAAGAATCAGCAAGGTGTAAAAGTAGAAGAGTTTTTTCCCGATTTGGTTCTTTTCTGCTCCTCCGTTAGTTTTCACAACAGCCGGAAGGAGGTTTCTGAAATCACAGTCCAAGAGGGTTTTAGATTGAAAAAACTTGTGCTTAAAGTAAAAAAACAACTACGTCTAGATGATGAAGTACGCTCAATGTTGATTAATTTATTGTTTATTGTTGTTGCTTTTAACATTTCATTTATTATGGATGTTTTTTAAAGTTGGGAGTTTGAACGTAAATGGAGCTAGGAATGTCATTAAAAGAGCCAGCATTTATGAAACTATGAGAATGAAACACATTGATGTTTTATTTTTACAAGAAACTCACAGTGACAGCAGCAGGAGCCCGACTGGAGGAGAGAATGGGAAGGGGAAGCCATCCTGAGCCATGGCTCCTCTCTGAGTGGAGGAGTGGGCTTCCTCTTCTCCAGAACTTTCTCTCCGGTCTCACTGGAGGTCCGGCATTTTATCGAGGGGAGGCTGCTTTTAGTCAAAGCTCAGTTTGATCATTTTACGGCTGTTTTTATTAACCTGTATGCCCCAACAACCGGTGCAGAGAGAAAGATCTTTTTAGAAAAGGTAGGTGGGGTTTTAAATGATTGTGCATCGGAGGATTTTTTATTCTTGGGTGGGGATTTTAACTGTACTGCAAATGCTCTTTTAGATCGTAACCATGCAGAGCCGCATCCAGCTTCCCAGCATGCTCTGGGGCGGCTGGTCTCCACCTATGGCCTGGTGGATGTATGGAGAAGGATGCATGCAGACTGCCGACAGTACACATGGTCCCACCTCAGAGAGAGTAGGATCTCCTCAGCCAGACTTGATCGTATTTATTGTTTTAAACAACATTTTAATATTTTTAAAGTGTGTAATATTGTTCCTGCTGTTTTTACTGATCACTCTTTGGTTTTATGTCATGTTTTTATAAGAGATGTGAAACCGAAAAGTGCCTATTGGCATTTTAACTCGGTTTTAACTTTTGACAAAAATTTTAGAGAGGTCCTTATTTATTTTTGGGATATTTTTAGACAGAGAAAGGGTGATTTTAGCAGTCTTAGGCAGTGGTGGGACCATGGTAAGACGGAAATTAAGCTTTTATGTCAACAGCACACCCTCAACGTCACATGTGACATCACCAGATCTATGCAGGACCTGGAGAGTGATATAGTGGAACTAGAGAAGTTAAGTGAGTCCACAGGAGATCGAGGACATTTTGAAGTCCTCAAAATCAAAAAGCTAGCTTTAGCAGACCTGCTGGACGTTAAAGAACAGGGTGCACTGGTCAGGTCCCGATTCCAGACCATCTCGGAGATGGATGCTCCCTCTAGCTTCTTCTTCGGCCTGGAGAGAGGAAGAATGGGCAGAGGCGGGTAATCCACACACTGCTCTCAGACACAGGGCAGGAGATCATGGAGCCGAGGCAGATCAGAGAGGCGAGGCTGTAGAGTTTTACTCCTCTCTGTACTCTAGTGAGTATGAGGAGCAGGAGGCTCTACAGGAGGAGTTCCTGAGTGGGCTACCTCAGGTCTCTGAGGAGACCAACTCCTGTCTTGAGGCGCCCATTCAACTGCAGGAGGTCCACGCTGCCCTGCAGAGTATGCAGGGGGAGACGTGCCCCCGGCGTTTGATGGCCTCACAGTGAGGTTTTTAAAGCCTTCTGGGACATCTTTGCACACGATATTTTAGATGTTTTTAATGAAAGTCTGGCCTCTGGCTCCATGCCCATGTCCTGCCGCGAGGGCAGTTGTTACGCTGCTGCACAAAAGGAAACCTCCAGGACATCAAAAACTGGCGCCCTGTGTCTTTGCTGTGTGTGGATTACAAGCTTCTGTCCAAGGTCTTTGCCTCCAGGCTGGGGAGAGCTATGGAGCAGGTCATCCATCGGGACCAGACCTACTGTGTGCCCGGCAGGTCCATGGTGGACAATGTCCACCTCATTCGGAATGTTTTGGGGGGTCTCCAGCTCGTTGGGGTTTAACACTGGTCTGATTTCTCTAGACCAGGAAAAGGCTTTGACCGCGTTGAGCACAGCTTCCTCTGGAAAGTAATGGGGAGGTTTGGGTTCAGCGCTGGTTTCATAGCCAAGATCCAGGTGTTGTACAGTGAGGTTGAGAGTGTGCTGAAGTTTAACGGCAGTCTGTGTGCTCCTTTTAGAGTGTGTAGAGGCGTCCGGCAGGGCTGTGCTCTGTCCGGGATGCTCTAGCACTCTCTAAAGCCCCTCCTCTGCAGACTACGCCACAACATTGAAGGTCTGATTTTACCTGGTTTTAGTGACAACATGGTTTTATCGGCTTATGCTGATGACGTCATTGTTTTTATTAAAGGCCAGCATGAGTTGGACATTTTAGAAAACACTGTTTTGGGTTTTAATATTTTATCTGCGCGAGGGTGAACTGGCAAAAAGTGTAGCCCTCGCTGTTGGTGAATGGCATGACGGTCTCCGGTTCTCCCCAAGACCTGGTCTGGGAAAGGGACGGTTTTAAATATCTCGGTCTGTTCCTCGGTACTGAGGTCGGTAGTGCGGAGAAACTGGGAGACCGTCATGGAAAAAATTGACAATAAAATGAACAAATGGAAGTGGCTACTCCCTCAGATGTCTTATAGAGTTCGAGTTTTAGTTCTGAATAATCTGGTTGCATCCCCTTTTGTGGCACCGTTTAGCTTGTGTGGACCCCCGTCAGGTCTACTTAGCTCAGATACAGCGAAAAATGGTGGATTTTTTTGGGGGGTCTACACTGGGTGCCACAGGGGGTGCTGTTTTTACCAAGAGAAGAGGGGGACAGGGCCTTGTCCACCTGGCCAGCAGAACGGCCACTTTCAGGCTTCAGTTTATACAAAAGTTTTTGACAGGGCCGCCTGACTTGGTGTGGAGGAGCGTGACCAGCTGTATCCTCAGACATGTGAGTAAACTGGGGCTGGATGCTGCTCTGTTCTTAACTGATCCTAAATTTTTAAAGTTAAGTGGGTTTCCTCCTTTTTATCAGGGCGTTTTTAAATGCGTGGGCCCTTTTTAACTGTACATTGAATGATAGGTCTGACTCTCTGCACTGGTTGTTGGAAGGAGCCGCTGGTCAACGGGGAGCAGACTGGACATCTGCAGCGGGGTGCCCGGGCTGCTGGCAGCCCTGAACCGATCCAGGACCCTGAGCCTGCAGCAGCTGGTTGAGGAAGCAGGGCCTGGACTACTCGGGGGCGGGGCTCTGGGCTCTCTCCTGGGTCTGACCTCCATCCGGGTGCGCTACGAATCCTCAACCTATGGACCCAGAAGCTGAGTGGGAGAGAGGAGGCTCCTCATGGAGTACGGCCGGGGGAGACTATGCCAAACCCCACAGACCCGTTCCCAGAGGTCTACATGAGCCCAGAGTTTGGAGAGGAGACCGGCCCCCGCTACCGCTGTCAGTAGCCGGGAAAGCTCACCCTGCACGGAGCAGACAAAGTGACACTCTACCAGAACTGTGTGAAAGCCATCAATAAAAAGGACTGAGTGGCAGACCCCCACTGTCTGGAATGACAGGCTGGGGGGGCATCCTTGTCCCCAGTGGAGGGTTTTATACAAGCCTCCCCTCAAAAAAAAAAGGACCGCTGACCTCCAGTGGAGGATTCTACATGGTGCTGTCGCCTCCAATGCTTTTATCTCTGTTCTTAACCCGACTGTTCTTAGCCAGTGCCTGTTCTGTAGCCTGCGAGAGCTGTGTACCACATGTTCACTGAGTGTAAGAGACTCACTGAGTTCTTCTCTCTTTTAACTTTGGTTTTTAGTCTTTTTAACGTAGTTTTACTGCAGAAGGATTTTTATTATGGGAGCTGTGTATAAAAAGGCACAAAAGATAAATGGCAGCTCCTGAACTACCTTTCAGGTGAAGCAAAAATGCCGATTTTATATTACCAGAAAGAACAGGGTGGAGAACAGGGAGGGGCGGAAGGCCAGGGCAGTCTGGCTCTGTAATATCAGGGCCAGACTCTGGTTAGAGTTTAGATTTTATAAACATATCGGAGACATTGATGCTTTTAAAAATACGTTGGTGTTTTAATGACATTGTTTGTTCGTTGGTTGATGATGAGCTGGTTTTTGCACAAGTTTTTATCGGATAATATTCTGTCTTTAAATACAACTACTGAGATTTTATTGCATTAGCACTTTATTTATTTGTGAACCTGCATAAATTATAATTATGTAAATAAAGTGTTTTGTAAAAATCAAAAAAATCTCCTTCTCTCTCATCCCGCTTTCTCCCTCCCTCTCTCCCTGTCTCTTTCTCTTTTTCTCTCTCTCTCCTTCTCTCTCTCCATTACTCCTTCTCCCTCCCTCTCTCTCTGTCCTCTCTCCATCCCTCCTTCTCCCTCCCTCTCTCTCTGTCTCTCTCTTTCTCTTTTTCTCTCTCTCTCCTTCTCTCTCCATCCCGCCTTCTCCCTCCCTCTCTCCCTGTCTCTTTCTCTTTTTCTCTCTCTCTCCTTCTCTCTCCATCCCGCCTTCTCCCTCCCTCTCTCTCTGTCTCTCTCTCTCTCTTTTCTCTCTCTCTCCTTCTCTCCTCCCTCTCCTCCTCCCTCTCTCTCTGTTTCTCTTTTCTTTCTCTCTCTCTCTCTCCCTGTTTCTCTCTATTTTTTCTCTCTCTGTCCTCTCTCCATCCCTCCTTCTCCCTCCCTCTCTCTGTCTCTCTCTCTCCTTCTCTCTCATCCCGCTTTCTCCCTCCCTCTCTACCTGTCTCTTTCTCTTTTTCTCTCTCTCTCCTTCTCTCTCTCCATTACTCCTTCTCCCTCCCTCTCTCTGTCCTCTCTCCATCCCTCCTTCTCCTTCCCTCTCTCTCTGTCTCTCTCTCTCTCTCTTTCTCTCTCTCTGTCTCTCTGAGTTGAGAGCGTGTGTGAGTGAGCTGTGGGGATTTGTAGGTTTTTCTTACTTTTCTTTTTTCATTTGTTGATATTTTCATTTACTTTTGTTTAGTTTAACGGTGTAGGTCACTTTATCTTTTATTTGTAGTACGTTTTGGTGTTTAGTTTTAGGTTTATTTGGGTGGTTTGTCTCCTGCCGGCGTCTCGCCGGTCGGCGTGTGCAGCCGCCATGGTGAATGGAGAGGGGTTCTCCACGCTCACCAGGAAACATGGCATCAAGATCTGTCCTAGTTTCCCGTGCAGCGTGGAGGACATTAGTCTAGCTGTGGGGGAGAAGGTCGGGCACGGTAGTATTATGTCGGCCGCTCGGATGAACGGCGCCGTGGTCAGCTCTCCCTAGGTGTAGTTAGGACGTGGCAAGATGGCGCCTTTGTTCGGCTTGGCCGCTGCTGCGTCACATTGGTGTCGTTTTTATTTGTTTGTTTTTTGCTCTCTTATGGTCACATTAACCCTGCCTTTAAACCACTGTGTTACTGCTGCGCAGACATACGATCGTGTCACCCTGATGAACATTGGAGTGTATATGGAAGGACTCTGCAGTAACAGCTGGGAGACTTATAGTCAAACTTTTCCACCCCCGTTGGTGAGTGTACCCAGCCTATATGATTACCGATTTTTGTTTCGGGGCCGTGGAAATCCCAAGAAGAGACGAAAGAGAAGGGGTTGCAGAGCTGGCGTTCAGGTCGGGATGAAGCTGTCATCGTGGATGGGGGTGCCCAAGCTTCTTTGCGGGCGGCGGCCGCGGTGGCTGCTGCCAGTTTTTCCCCGGGATATGGGTGCTGGGGGCGCTCCGTTTCGGGGTCGCCTTCAGTTCGCCTTGCCCATTTGGTCATCGTGGGACGGTGGTGGAGACGCTGTTAGGAAACTGCAGTTTGTGGCCGACCTGCCTGACCAGCGATTGACCGCACGGCACCGCTGGAAACCACGTGACTGTACCAGATGTTTGCGGCCACTACAACTTGCCATTAAGGAGACCGGCCTGCCATCATCGCTCCGTTTAGCGCTGCTAAATGCTCGTTCCATCACTAATAAGGCGCATGCCATCAACGATCTTTTCACCAAGGAAAAGATGGATTTTATGTTTCTTACAGAAACGTGGCAAAAGGATAAGGAAGCTGTACATTTAAATGAGCTCTGTCCTACAGGCTGCTCTGTGATTGGGTCACCTCGAACGGCACGCCGAGGCGGCGGCCTTGCTGTTGTGTATCTTGACAGATTCTTATGCAGAGTAATCCACTCTGAATCCTTTACCTCTTTTGAATCACAGATGATTAAGGTCGGTTCTGGTAACATATTTTATTGTGTGCTAATTTACCGCCCTCCTGGTCCTGCAGGCATCTTTCTTACTGATTTTACTGATTTTTTAACCTCTATAATTAAGCTGGAGAAAGTCTTAATTATTGGAGACTTTAATCTTCATATTGATGATATGTCATGTATTGCAGCTACACATCTCCTATCCATTACTGACTCTTTTAATTTTACGCAACATGTCTCAGGACCTACACACTTAAAGGGGCATACCCTGGACCTTGTTTTCTCACTAGGTCTAGAGATAGTAAATGTGTCTGTGGAGGATGTACATGTGAGTGATCATAGTTGTGTTTTCTTTAACCTGAACTTACCTCGGGACCCCCCGCCTCTGAGAATGAAGGCTCAAAGGAGAGTTATTAACCAGGATGTTGCTGGGAAGTTTTCTATGTTGTTTGAGCGATGCAGGCTAAGGGGTTGCAGTGATGCAAATGTGTATGCTGAGTCTTTTAACAGCCAATGTTTAGCAATTTTGGATGAAGTGGCTCCTATGAAATCAAACATGGTCTCTCTTAAAAGCCCTGCCCCTGGATAAATACATCCATTCAGAGCTGTAGAAGTAAACGTCGCCGGAAGATAGAGCGTTATGGAAAACAACTAAACTCGAAGTTCACAGGCTTTATCTTAGGGAATTAACTACCTCCCTAAATGAACTTCTGAAAAGTGCTAGAACTAAATACTTCTCTCAGCTAATATCCTCTCATAAGAAAAACCCCAAATTCTTGTTTGACACCATTAATTCAATTGTTTCACCATCTGTCCCTCCAATTGCGGTGTTCTCTTGGTCAAACAGTAATGTATTCCTTGACTTCTTTGTTGAGAAGATTAAAGATATCAGATCTAGTATTTTACCTCCTCCTGCTTGTTTCAAAGCTTGTACTTTGGCGCTTTCTCATCCATGTTTCTCCTTTGAACTAGTGACATTACATGAGGTTACAACTTTGCTAGATAAGTTGAAACCTTCTTGTTGTCACAGTGATGTTCTTCCAACTATGCTGTTTAAGCAGGTTTTTCATAGTATTGGCCCCTGTGTTGTAGAAATGATCAATACCTCTCTTTTTAACTGGTGTGGTTCCGGACATTTTTAAACATGCTATTGTGGAACCTGTTCTTAAAAACCCAGTTTAGATCCATTGCAACCAATGAATTATAGGCCTATATCTAAACTCCCTTTTGTAGGCAGATGTCTAGAGAAAGTGGTAGCAGAGCAGCTTACTACTTTCTTAGAGATAAATAATATTTTTGACAAATATCAGTCAGGTTTCCGAAAAAACATTCTACGGAAACTGCACTAGTTAAAGTTTCGAGTGATATTTTGATGTCAGCAGATTGTGGAAAGCATACAGTGTTAGTTTTATTGGACCTTACATCTGCCTTTGACACTATTGATCACAATATTTTGATTAATAAACTTCAGGATCTATTAGGGATATCGGGATCAGCTTTAAAATGGTTTTCATCTTACCTTACCGGTAGAAGTTTTGGTGTCTTTATCAATCAGATCATGTCAGATACTGCAGGTCTATCGAGTGGTGTTCCTCAGGGTTCTATCCTGGGACCGATTCTCTTCCTTTTATATATACTTCCTTTAGGACATATAATCGGCCAGTACAAGGATGTTTCTTATCACTTGTATGCAGATGACATTCAGCTATACTGCTCTTTTAAGCCTACTGAGTTATATAAACTGTCATCCCTACTCAACTGTCTGAGTGGGATTAAGCAGTGGCTAAATGATAACTTTTTACTGTTGAACTCAGCTAAGACTGAAACACTCATCATTGCCCCAGAGCAGAGCATCGCTCAGATAAAACAGCATCTCGGTGCCTTAGGCTCGTCTGTGCAGCCCAGTCTCAGGAGCTTAGGTGTTGTTTTTGATGTTTCCATGTCTCTAGAGAAACACTCGAAGCAACTTATTAAAAACTGTTTCTTTCAATTAAGGAACATTTCAAAGATAAGAGCTTTGGTGTCAAAGGCCGATTTGGAGATGATTATTCATGCATTCATTTCGTCCCGTTTAGATTATTGTAATAGTCTTTTTATTTGTCTTGATAAGAAAGATCTTTGTCGCCTCCAGACTGTCCAGAATTCTGCTGCTAGGCTTTTAACCCACACTAGTAAGCGGGCACACATCACTCCGGTTTTAGCTTCACTTCATTGGTTACCAGTGAAATTTAGAATACACTTCAAGATTTTGGTTCTAACTTTTAGAGCCCTACAAGGTCAGGCGCCCCCATATATCTCTGACCTGATACAGCTGCGTACGTCCTCACGTAGTCTGAGATCAACAGGTCAGAGATTTTTAGTTGCCCCCCGTACACATTTTAAAACTAGAGGGGACCGTTCGTTTCAAGCTGTGGCACCTAGGCTGTGGAACTCACTGCCTCCTTCCGTACGCTGCTTGGATTCAGTGACAAATTTTAAAACTCAGTTGAAAACTCTTCTTTTTAAAGAGGCGTTTCAATAGACCATAGGGTGATTAGGCCGGTTTTATTGTGTCCTAAGTGTCTTTTCTGATTATGTACTGCAATGTATAACTGTTGTGTATCCACCCATTTGTTGTGAAGCACTTTGTGATTTTTATCTGTGAAATGTGCTATACAAATAAATTTTACTTACTTACTTACTTACTTACATCTTCCTGGACCGGGAGGACAAGGTGAACCAAGTTATCGAGGCGGGCATCACCGTGTGTGAAATGTTTGTTCAGGTGCTGCCGCTCACTCAACCGGCCACCAAGGTGGTCCTGTCAAACGTCCCACCGTTCATCTCTGATGGCTTCCTCAGCAGAGAGTTGTCCAGACACGGGAAGATAGTCTCCCCCGTTAAAAAGATCCTGTCTGGATGTAAATCTCCGTTGCTGAAGCACGTGGTGTCTCACCGTAGACAGCTCTATATGATACTGAACCATCGGGACGAGGAGTTGAACCTCCGGTTCCATGTTAAAGTAGATGATTATGAATACGTGATTTTTGCAACGTCATCAGGGATGAAATGTTTTGGTTGTGGAGAGGTGGGCCACACGGTGAGGGCCTGCCCGAGACGAGGTGATCCGAATCCTCCCGGTCCGGGAGGGGCAGCTGGTGCCGGGGGGGGTCCGCCCCCCGCTCCCCCGGGGGTACCCGGGGAGGGAGGGCGGATGCCCAGCTCCGCTGCCGAGGCGGGGGACCCCCACCGTGTGGGGGGCTGCTGCCTCGGGGCGGCTGCCGCCTCCGGCGCCGATGGCCCTCCGCGGCTACACAGCGGCGTGCCGGTCCGTGTCTGACCGGGCGCACCGGGTGAGTAGTACTGTAAATACACCGGGTGTTAGTGTGGATGTTGTGAGTGAGAGTGTGAGTGGAGATGAGAGTAGTTTAGTGGGTGAGGAGAAAGAAACAGAAAAGAAAAAACAAACAGGTGAAGGGGTGTCTGGGGAACGGACAGGTGAGCTCAGGGACACAGGGGGGACAGTCTGGGGAGACAGGTGAGCTCAGGGACACACACAGGGGGCAGTCTGGGGAGACAGGTGGCTCAAGGGACCACAGGGGGGACAGTCTGGGGGGACAGGTGAGCTCAGGGACACAGGGTCTGGGGAGACAGGTGAGCCCAGGGACACAGGGGACAGGGTCGGGGGGAGACCGGGGAGGTACAGACTGAGGAGGGAAATGAAACGGTGGGGAACAAAGTGTTAGGTGGAGTGGACAGGTGAAGGAGGAAGGTGGAGGAGGGAGGTGGTGATGGAGGGAGTAGAGGCTGTAGTTAAATCAGCAAAAAAACGGAAGACTACCAGTGCCGCCAGGTAAGGCGCAAGCGAGACAGTGAAGAGTGTTGTGAGGAAGGTGTGAACGCGATGGTAGTGAAGTGATGTAGGTGTGGCTGATAAAAGTGAAGTTCAAGCGCTAATTATAGCAGCTCAACACAGGAAGTTTTATACTGCTGAGGAAATAAAATGTTTCCTAAAACAAACAAAGAATCAGCAAGGTGTAAAAGTAGAAGAGTTTTTTCCCGATTTGGTTCTTTTCTGCTCCTCCGTTAGTTTTCACAACAGCCGGAAGGAGGTTTCTGAAATCACAGTCCAAGAGGGTTTTAGATTGAAAAAACTTGTGCTTAAAGTAAAAAAACAACTACGTCTAGATGATGAAGTACGCTCCAATGTTGATTAATTTATTGTTTATTGTTGTTGCTTTTAACATTTCATTTATTATGGATGTTTTTAAAGTTGGGAGTTTGAACGTAAATGGAGCTAGGAATGTCATTAAAAGAGCCAGCATTTATGAAACTATGAGAATGAAACACATTGATGTTTTATTTTTACAAGAAACTCACAGTGACAGCAGCAACGAGGCCGACTGGAGGAGAGAATGGGAAGGGGAAGCCATCCTGAGCCATGGCTCCTCTCTGAGTGGAGGAGTGGGCTTCCTCTTCTCCAGAGCTTTCTCTCCGGTCTCACTGGAGGTCCGGCATTTTATCGAGGGGAGGCTTTTTTTAGTCAAAGCTCAGTTTGATCATTTTACGGCTGTTTTTATTAACCTGTATGCCCCAACAACCGGTGCAGAGAGAAAGATCTTTTAGAAAAGGTGGGTGGGGGTTTTAAATGATTGTGCATGCGGAGGATTTTTATTCTTGGGTGGGGATTTTAACTGTACTGCAAATGCTCTTTTAGATCGTAACCATGCAGAGCCGCATCCAGCTTCCCAGCATGCTCTGGGGCGGCTGGTCTCCACTTATGGCCTGGTGGATGTATGGAGAAGGATGCATGCAGACTGCCGACAGTACACATGGTCCCACTTCAGAGAGAGTAGGATCTCCTCAGCCAGACTTGATCGTATTTATTGTTTTAAACAACATTTTAATATTTTTAAAGTGTGTAATATTGTTCCTGCTGTTTTTACTGATCACTCTTTGGTTTTATGTCATGTTTTTATAAGAGATGTGAAACCGAAAAGTGCCTATTGGCATTTTAACTCGGTTTTAACTTTTGACAAAAATTTTAGAGAGGTCCTTATTTATTTTTGGGATATTTTTAGACAGAGAAAGGGTGATTTTAGCAGTCTTAGGCAGTGGTGGGACCATGGTAAGACGGAAATTAAGCTTTTATGTCAACAGCACACCCTCAACGTCACACGTGACATCACCAGATCTATGCAGGACCTGGAGAGTGATATAGTGGAACTAGAGAAGTTAAGTGAGTCCACAGGAGATCGAGGACATTTTGAAGTCCTCAAAATCAAAAAGCTAGCTTTAGCAGACCTGCTGGACGTTAAAGTACAGGGTGCACTGGTCAGGTCCGATTCCAGACCATCTCGGAGATGGATGCTCCCTCTAGCTTCTTCTTCGGCCTGGAGAGGAAGAATGGGCAGAGGCGGGTAATCCACACACTGCTCTCAGACACAGGGCAGGAGATCATGGAGCCGAGGCAGATCAGAAGGCGAGCTGTAGAGTTTTACTCCTCTCTGTACTCTAGTGAGTATGAGGAGCAGGAGGCTCTACAGGAGGAGTTCCTGAGTGGGCTACCTCAGGTCTCTGAGGAGACCAACTCCTGTCTTGAGGCGCCCATTCAACTGCAGGAGGTCCACGCTGCCCTGCAGAGTATGCAGGGGAGACGTGCCCCAGGCATTGATGGCCTCACAGTCGAGTTTTTTAAAGCCTTCTGGGACATCTTTGCACACGATATTTTAGATGTTTTTAATGAAAGTCTGGCCTCTGGCTCCATGCCCATGTCCTGCCGCAGGGCAGTTGTTACGCTGCTGCCTAAAAAAGGAAACCTCCAGGACATCAAAAACTGGCGCCCTGTGTCTTTGCTGTGTGTGGATTACAAGCTTCTGTCCAAGGTCTTTGCCTCCAGGCTGGGGAGAGCTATGGAGCAGGTCATCCATCGGGACCAGACCTACTGTGTGCCCGGCAGGTCCATGGTGGACAATGTCCACCTCATTCGGGATGTTTTGGAGGTCTCCAGCTCGTTGGGGTTTAACACTGGTCTGATTTCTCTAGACCAGGAAAAGGCTTTTGACCGCGTTGAGCACAGCTTCCTCTGGAAAGTAATGGGGAGGTTTGGGTTCGGCTGGTTTCATAGCCCAAGATCCAGGTGTTGTACAGTGAGGTTGAGAGTGTGCTGAAGTTTAACGGCAGTCTGTGTGCTCCTTTTAGAGTGTGTAGAGGCGTCCGGCAGGGCTGTGCTCTGTCCGGGATGCTCTACGCACTCTCCCTAGAACCCCTCCTCTGCAGACTACGCCACAACATTGAGGGTCTGATTTTACCTGGTTTTAGTGACAACATGGTTTTATCGGCTTATGCTGATGACGTCATTGTTTTTATTAAGGGCCAGCATGAGTTGGACATTTTAGAAAACACTGTTTTGGGTTTTAATATTTTATCTGCAGCGAGGGTGAACTGGCAAAAAAGTGTAGCCCTCGCTGTTGGTGTCATGGCCGGTCTCCCGGTTCTCCCCAAGACCTGGTCTGGGAAAGGGGACGGTTTTAAATATCTCGGTCTGTTCCTCGGTACTGAGGTCGGTGGTGCGAGGAGAACTGGGAGACCGTCATGGAAAAAATTTGACAATAAAATGAACAAATGGAAGTGGCTACTCCCTCAGATGTCTTATAGAGGTCGAGTTTTAGTTCTGAATAATCTGGTTGCATCCCCTTTTGTGGCACCGTTTAGCTTGTGTGGACCCCCCGTCAGGTCTACTAAGTCAGATACAGCGAAAAATGGTGGATTTTTTTGGGGGTCTACACTGGGTGCCACAGGGGGTGCTGTTTTTACCAAGAGAAGGAGGGGGACAGGGCCTTGTCCACCTGGCCGCAGAGCAGACGCCACTTTCAGGCTTCAGTTTATACAAAAGTTTTGACAGGGCCGCCTGACTTGGTGTGGAGGAACGTGACCAGCTGTATCCTCAGACATGTGAGTAAACTGGGGCTGGATGCTGCTCTGTTCTTAACTGATCCTAAATTTTTAAAGTTAAGTGGGTTTCCTCCCTTTTATCAGGGCGTTTTTAAATCGTGGCCCTTTTTAACTGTACATTGAATGATAGGTCTGACTCTCTGCACTGGTTGTTGAAGGAGCCGCTGGTCAACGGGGAGCAGACTGGACATCTGCAGCGGGGTGCCCGGGCTGCTGGCAGCCCTGAACCGATCCGGGACCCTGAGCCTGCAGCAGCTGGTTGAGGAAGCAGGGCCTGGACTATCGGGGCCGGGCTCTGGGCTCTCTCCTGGGTCTGACCTCCATCCGGTCGCAACGAATCCCTCAACCTATGGACCCAGAAGCTGAGTGGGAGAGAGGGAGGCTCCTCATGGAGTACGGCCGGGGGAGACTATGCCAAACCCCAAGACCCGTTCCCAGAGGTCTACATGAGCCCAGAGTTTGGAGAGGAGACCGGCCCCCTGCTAGCTGTCAGTAGCCGGGCAAGCTCACCTCGCACGGAGCAGAGCGCAAAGGGACACTCTACCAGAACTGTGTGAAAGCCATCAATAAAAAGGACTGAGTGGCAGACCCCCCACTGTCTGGAATGATAGGTTGGGGGGGGGGCATCCTTGTCCCCAGTGGAGGGTTTTATACAAGCCTCCCCTCAAAAAACGGACCGCTGACCTCCAGTGGAGGATTTTACATGGTGCTCCAATGCTTTTATCTCTGTTCTTAACCCAACTGTTCTTAGCCAGTGCCTGTTCTGTAACCTCCGAGAGACTGTGTACCATATGTTCACAGAGTGCGTAAGAGACTCACTGAGTTCTTCTCTCTTTTAACTTTGGTTTTTAGTCTTTTCGGTAGTTTTTACTGAGAGGATTTTTATTATGGGAGCTGTGTATAAAAAGGCACAAAAGATAAATGGCAGCTCCTGAACTACCTTTCAGGTGAAGCCAAAATGGCGGTTTATATTACCAGAAAGAACAGGGTGGAGAACAGGGAGGGGGGAGGCCAGGGCAGTCTGGCTCTGTAACATCAGGGCCAGACTCTGGTTAGAGTTTAGATTTTATAAACATATCGGAGACATTGATGCTTTTTAAAAATACGTTGGTGTTTTAATGACATTCTTTGTTTTGGTTGATGATGAGCTGGTTTTTGCAAGTTTTTATCGGATAATATTCTGTCTTTAAATACAACTACTGAGATTTTATTGCATTAGCACTTTATTTATTTGTGAACCTGCATAAAGTATAATTATGTAAATAAAGTGTTTTGTAAAATCAAAGGGTCTTTTTTTTTTTTTTCTTTTTTTTTTTTTTTTTTTTTTTTTTTTTTTTTTTTTTTTTTCTCTCTCCATCCCTTCTCCCCTCTCCCTCTCTCTGTCCTCTCTCCATCCCTCCTTTCTCCCTCTCTCTCTCTGTCTCTCTCTTTCTCTTTTTCTCTCTCTCTCCTTCTCTCTCCATCCCGCCTTCTCCCTCCCTCTCTCCCTGTCTCTTTCTCTTTTCTCTCTCCTTCTCTCTCCATCCCCCTTCTCCCTCCCTCTCTCTGTCTCTCTCTCTCTCTTTTCTCTCTCTCTCCTTCTCTCTCCATCCCTTCTCCCTCCCTCTCTATCTCTCTGTTTCTCTTTTCTTTCTCTCTCTCTCTCCCTGTTTCTCTCTATTTTTTCTCTCTCTGTCCTCTCTCCATCCCTCCTTCTCCCTCCCTCTCTCTCTGTCTCTCTCTCTCCTTCTCTCTCATCCCGCTTTCTCCCTCCCTCTCTACCTGTCTCTTTCTCTTTTTCTCTCTCTCTCCTTCTCTCTCTCCATTACTCCTTCTCCCTCCCTCTCTCTGTCCTCTCCATCCTCCTTCTCCTTCCCTCTCTCGTCTCTCTCTCTCTCTCTTTTTCTCTCTCTCTCTGTCTCTCTGGAGTTGAGAGCGTTTTTGAGTGAGCTGTGTGGGATTTGTGGGTTTTCTTACTTTCTTTTTCATTTGTTGATATTTTCATTTTACTTTTGTTTAGTTTAACGTTGTAGGTCACTTTATCTTTTGTTTGTAGTACGTTTTGGTGTTTAGTTTTAGGTTTATTTGGGTGGTTTGATCTCCTGCGGCGTCTGCGGTCCGTGCGTTGCAGCCGCCATGGTGAATGGAGGGGTTCTCCACGCTCACCAGGAAACATGGCATCAAGATCTGTCCCTAGTTTCCCGTGCAGCGTGGAGGACATTAGTCTAGCTGTGGGGGAGAAGGTCGGACGCGTAGTATTATGTCGGCCTTTCCGGATGAACGGCGCCCGTGGTCAGCTCTCCCTAGGTGTAGTTAGGACGTGGCAAGATGGCGCTTTGTTCGGCTGCGCTGCTGCGTCCCATTGGTGTCGTTTTTATTTGTTTGTTTTTGCTCTCTTATGGTCACATTAACCCTGCCTTTAAACCACTGTGTTACTGCTGCGCAGACATACGATCGTGTCACCCTGATGAACATTGGAGTGTATATGGAAGGACTCTGCAGTAACAGCTGGGAGACTTATAGTCAAACTTTTTCACCCCGTTGGTGAGTGTACCCAGCCTATATGATTACCGATTTTTGTTTCGGGGCCGTGAAAATCCCAAGAAGCGAAAGAGAAGGGGTTGCAGAGCTGGCGTTCAGGTCGGGATGAAGCTGTCATCGTCGGATGGGGGTGCCCAAGCTTCTGTTGCGGCGGCGACGCGGTGGCTGCTGCCAGTTTTTCCCGGGATATGGGTGCGCAGGGCTCCGTTTCCGGGTTCGCCTTCAGTTCAGCCTTGCCCATTTGGTCATCGTGGAGACGTGGTGGAGACGCTGTTAGGGAAACTGCAGTTTGTGGCCGACCTGCCTGACCAGCGATTGACCGCACGGCACGCTGGAAACCAGCGTTGACTGTACCAGATGTTTGCGGCCACTACAACTTGCCATTAAGGGAGACCGGCCTGCCATCATGCGCTCCGTTTAGGCGCTGCTAAATGCTCGTTCCATCACTAATAAGGCATGCCATCAACGATCTTTTCACCAAGGAAAAGATGGATTTTATGTTTCTTACAGAAACGTGGCAAAGGATAAGGAAGCTGTACATTTAAATGGGCTCTGTCCTACAGGCTGCTCTGTGATTGGGTCCCTCGAACGGCAGCGGTGGCGCGTCCGCTGTTGTGTTATCTTGACAGATTCTTATGCAGAGTAATCCACTCTGAATCCTTTACCTCTTTTGAATCACAGATGATTAAGGTTCGGTTCTGGTAACATATTTTTATTGTGTGCTAATTTACGCCCTCCTGGTCCTGCAGGCATCTTTCTTACTGATTTTACTGATTTTTTAACCTCTATAATTAAGCTGGAGAAAGTCTTAATTATTGGAGACTTTAATCTTCATATTGATGATATGTCATGTATTGCAGCTACACATCTCCTATCCATTACTGACTCTTTTAATTTTTCACGCATGTCTCAGGACCTACACACTTAAAGGGGCATACCCTGGACCTTGTTTTCTCACTAGGTCTAGAGATAGTAAATGTGTCTGTGGAGGATGTACATGTGAGTGATCATAGTTGTGTTTTCTTTAACCTGAACTTACCTCCGGACCCCCGCCTCTGAGAATGAAGGCTCAAAGGAGAGTTATTAACCAGGATGTTGCTGGGAAGTTTTCTATGTTGTTTGTGCCGATGCAGGCTAAGGGGTTTGCAGTGATGCAAATGTGTATGCTGAGTCTTTTAACAGCCAATGTTTAGCAATTTTGGATGAAGTGGCTCCTATGAAATCAAACATGGTCTCTCTTAAAAGCCCTGCCCCTGGATAAATACATCCATTCAGAGCTGTAGAAGTAAACGTCCGGGAAGATAGAGCGCTTATGGAAAACAACTAAACTCGAAGTTCACAGGCTTTATCTTAGGGGAATTAACTACCTCCCTAAATGAACTTCTGAAAAGTGCTAGAACTAAATACTTCTCTCAGCTAATATCCTCTCATAAGAAAAACCCCAAATTCTTGTTTGACACCATTAATTCAATTGTTTCACCATCTGTCCCTCCAATTGCGGTGTTCTCTTGGTCAAACAGTAATGTATTCCTTGACTTCTTTGTTGAGAAGATTAAAGATATCAGATCTAGTATTTTACCTCCTCCTGCTTGTTTTAAAGCTTGTACTTGTAGCTTTCTCATCCATGTTTCTCCTTTGAACTAGTGACATTACATGAGGTTACAACTTTGCTAGATAAGTTGAAACCTTCTTGTTGTCACAGTGATGTTCTTCAACTATGCTGTTTAAGCAGGTTTTTCATAGTATTGGCCCTGTGTTGTAGAAATGATCAATACCTCTCTTTTTTAACTGGTGTGGTTCGGACATTTTTAAACATGCTATTGTGGAACCTGTTCTTAAAACCAGTTTAGATCCATTGCAACCAATGAATTATAGGCCTATATCTAAACTCCTTTTATGGCTAAGATTCTAGAGAGAAGTGGTAGCAGAGCAGCTTACTACTTTCTTAGAGATAAATAATATTTTTGACAAATATCAGTCAGGTTTCGGAAAAACATTCTACGAACTGCACTAGTTAAAGTTTCAGTGATATTTTGATGTCCAGCAGATTGTGGAAAGCATACAGTGTTAGTTTTATTGGACCTTACATCTGCCTTTGACACTATTGATCATAATATTTTGATTAATAAACTTCAGGATCTATTAGGGATATCGGGGATCAGCTTTAAAATGGTTTTCATCTTACCTTACGGTAGAAGTTTTGGTGTCTTTATCAATCAGATCATGTCAGATACTGCAGGTCTATCGAGTGGTGTTCCTCAGGGTTCTATCCTGGGACCCGATTCTCTTCCTTTTATATATACTTCCTTTAGGAATAATACGTAAGGTACAGAAGGATGTTTCTTATCACTTGTATGCAGATGACATTCAGCTATACTGCTCTTTTAAGCCTACTGAGTTATATAAACTGTCATCCCTACTCAACTGTCTGGAGTGGATTAAGCAGTGGCTAAATGATAACTTTTACTGTTGAACTCAGCTAAGACTGAAACACTCATCATTGCCCCAGAGCGAGCATCGCTCAGATAAAACAGCATCTCGGTGCCTTAGGCTCGTCTGTGCAGCCCAGTCTCAGGAGCTTAAGGTGTTGTTTTTGATGTTTCCATGTCTCTAGAGAAACATTCCGAAGCAACTTATTAAAAACTGTTTCTTTCAATTAAGGAACATTTCAAAGATAAGAGCTTTGGTGTCAAAGAGCCCGATTTGGAGATGATTATTCATGCATTCATTTCGTCCCGTTTAGATTATTGTAATAGTCTTTTTATTTGTCTTGATAAGAAAGATCTTTGTCGCCTCCAGACTGTCCAGAATTCTGCTGCTAGGCTTTTAACCCACACTAGTAAGCGGGCACACATCACTCCGGTTTTAGCTTCACTTCATTGGTTACCAGTGAAATTTAGAATACACTTCAAGATTTTGGTTCTAACTTTTAGAGCCCTACAAGGTCAGGCGCCCCCATATATCTCTGACCTGATACAGCTGCGTACGTCCTCACGTAGTCTGAGATCAACAGGTCAGAGATTTTTAGTTGCCCCCTTGCACACATTTTAAAACTAGAGGGGACCGTTCGTTTCAAGCTGTGGCACCTAGGCTGTGGAACTCACTGCCTCCTTCCAGCGCTGCTTGGATTCAGTGACAAATTTTAAAACTCAGTTGAAAACTCTTGCTTTTAAAGAGGCGTTTCAATAGACCATAGGTGATTAGGCCGGTTTTATTGTGTCCTAAGTGTCTTTTCTGATTATGTACTGCAATGTATAACTGTTGTGTATCCACCCATTTGTTGTGAAGCACTTTGTGATTTTTATCTGTGAAATGTGCTATACAAATAAATTTTACTTACTTACTTACTTACTTACATCTTCCTGGACCGGAGGACAAGGTGAACCAAGTTATCGGTAGGGCATCACCGTGTGAAATGTTTGTTCAGGTGCTGCCGCTCACTAACCGGCCACCAAGGTGGTCCTGTCAAACGTCCCACCGTTCATCTCTGATGGCTTCCGCAGCAGAGAGTTGTCCAGACACGGGAAGATAGTCTCCCCCGTTAAAAAGATCCTGTCTGGATGTAAATCTCCGTTGCTGAAGCACGTGGTGTCTCACCGTGACAGCTCCTATATGATACTGAACCATCGGGACGAGGAGTTGAACCTCCGGTTCCATGTTAAAGTAGATGATTATGAATACTGTGATTTTTGCAACGTCATCAGGGATGAAATGTTTTGGTGTGTGGAGAGGTGGGCCACACGGTGAGGGCCTGCCCGAGACGCAGGTGATCTCAATCCTCCCGGTCCGGAGGGGCAGCTGGTGCCGGGGGGTCCGCCCCCTCCCGGGGTACCGGGGAGGGAGGGGCGGATGCCCAGCGTCCGCTGCCGGCAAGGGCGGACCCCCACCGTGTGGGGGCTGCTGCCTCGGGCCCGGGTAGCGCCTCGACGGTCATGGTCGCCGCTGCACAGCGGCGCGTCGCATGCGTGTCTGACCGGACGACCGGGTGAGTAGTGTACTGTAAATACACCGGGTGTTAGTGTGGATGTTGTGAGTGAGAGTGTGAGTGGGAGATGAGAGTAGTTTAGTGGGTGAGGAGAAAGAAACAGAAAAGAAAAAACAAACAGGTGAAGGGGGTGTCTGGGGAACGGACAGGTGAGCTCAGTGGACACACAGGGGACAGTCTGGGGAGACAGGTGAGCTCAGGGACACAGGGGGACAGTCTGGGGAGACAGGTGAGCTCAGGGACACACAGGGGGGACAGTCTGGGGAGACAGGTGGCGCTCAGGGACACACAGGGGAGCAGTCTGGGGGAGACAGGGGAGGTACAGACTGAGGAGGAAATGAAACCGGTGGGGAGCAAAGTGTTAGGTGGAGTGAAAGTCGAAACGTGGGGAGCAAAGTGCTAGGGTGGAGGAACAGGTAGAGGAGGAGGTGCTGGAGGAGGAGGTGGTGCTGGAGGAGGTGGCAGCTGGAGGAGGAGGTGGTGCTGGGAGGAGTGGTGCTGGGAGGAGGGAGGTGGTGGCTGGAGGAGGGGAGGTGCTGGGAGGAAGCAGGGATGGAGGGAGTAGAGGCTGTAGTTAAATCCAAACTACCTGTAAAACGCAGGACGGAAGATCCACTTCCAGTGCCTCCAGTGAGGCTGGGCAAGGCCAGCCGAAAGGAGAGGAGAGAGTGTGGAGGAAGGTGCAAAATGGATGGTAAGTGAGAGTGATGAAGGTGTGTGTCTGATGAAAGTGAAGTTCCTGTAATTATAGCAGCAGTCAAATAGAGGAAGTTATATACTGCTGAGGGAAATTAAATGTTTCCTAAAAACAAAACAAAAAATCAGCAAGGTGTAAAAGTAGAAGAGTTTTTCCGATCCTAATCCAGCCGGAAGGAGGTTTCGGGAAACTACAGTCCAAAGAGGGTTTTAGATTGAAAAAACTTGTGCTTAAAGTTAAAAAACAACTACTGTCTAGATGATATAAATAAATGCAACTGGAACGG